>NW_013541843.1:936023-951023 GCF_000499545.2 Eimeria tenella
TTCCAAAATAAAGCCTAAGCGTTAGTACTCTCGGATACACGTTCGCTTGCCATCGTGGTGGAGGGCGTAACGCCTAAACTTTCCTACGGCTTGTCGTCCAAAGCCTCTTTTTCCCTTCATCTTTTCTTGACCAAGGGACAGTCTCTACCAAAGGTGTGCTAGGCTTTTTGCACAAAGCAGCGAGACCACTGAGCATATGTACATACACAAGAGGCGATACTGCAGTGTCGTCAGCAGCTGCAGCAGCAGCTGTTGACCACTTGGACGAGGATGGTGCCGGAACCGAAGTGAACGAAGGCCTAAGCGAGATAAACAGGAGAAGCAGCGGGACCTGCAGACGCGACAGCAGCAGCCTGGTCCGACCGCTGCGTAGCTAGCTAAATACTTTCCAGGATTTTTTGCGGCGCAGGTGTCTTGTGTTGATGGCTTATTTTCGGCAAAACCTGCCGCTGCTTTTAAGGGATATGCAGCAGCAATCGTGGCTGCAGCAGCAGCGACAGCAGGAGCACCAGCGACAAGGAAGCAATAGCAACAACGGTAGTACCGAACGCCAGCAGCTGAACTTTGCTTTGCTCAAAAATAATGAGGAATGCAGCAGCTGAGCCATGGCATTCAGCAGCAGGTGCAAAAGTTAGTTCCTACTATTAGGGACAAACAGAAGACAGCAAGCAGCCGTGAACATGTGAACATTGTAGGGGCACTCTACGCCTAGGAAGCAATTGCAGGCGTAAAGTTCGTCTTCTGGGAAATGAGTTCAGACAAGCTACTGCTGCTGCTACCC
Organism: Eimeria tenella; assembly: GCF_000499545.2. Taxonomy (NCBI): domain Eukaryota; phylum Apicomplexa; class Conoidasida; order Eucoccidiorida; family Eimeriidae; genus Eimeria; species Eimeria tenella. The sequence goes on from NW_013541843.1 coordinate 936,805, forward strand.
CTGCTGGCTGCTGTTACTGCTACTCCTGCTGAGGCTACTGCTGCTGCCACTACTGCTGCCAATGGTGCCATTGCTGTAGATGGCAATGCTTAAGGGGGGAAAAATTGCCCCGATAACGGCACAAGCAGGAGTAACAGGTGCTGCAGCACCTTGCAGCAGCAGCAACAGGGGAAGCAGCAGCTGCCACAGCAGCAGCACCAACGAGAGACACAGATGCCGTTGGGGCTGCATTCTAAGTGCTCCTTGACATCTCAGGTCAGCAGCAATATTCGCTTCAGCAGCAGCAGCTGCTGCAAAAGAATTGGAAACACGGTTCTGAAGCAACAACAGCAGCAGCAACAGCGGCGGCAGCAGAAGCAACAGTAGCTGCAACAGCACAGAGCGGCGAGACAAGCAACCAGTGTGCGGTCCTATGGGAAGCTTTAGCGGACCTTCACTCTCATCCCACTTATCTGCTGCAGTGTCCGCAGCAGCTGCTGCGTCTGCGGCGGCAGCTGCTGCAGCAACAACTGCAGCAGCAACTCCTTGCGGAGGGCCCCTGGGGGGAGCCCATGAGGTTTGCTGCAGGCAAGGAAGCGCCGAGGACCCTCACGGCGGCGCTGCGGTGGGTCCCGCGTGCAGCAGCAGCAGAAGCCGCTGCCTTTGTCTCCCTGCTGCAGCTGCTGTATACCCGTGGGGGAGCTGCTGCACTTGGAATCCAGAAGCAGCAGCAGCAGCAGCAACAGGAGCAGCAACACGGCTTCTCTGCCGACGCTTCAGACGTATGTGAAAGAAGCGACGAGGCTGCAGAGTCCCATTTTCCACTTGTAAATCAGCAACAGCAACAGCAGCAAGGGCAGCAACAGCAACAGCAACTACAACCGCAACTGCAGCAGCAGCAGCAGGTGCGGGGTTGGCTGCCGCTTTCAGACGCAGCAACTCTCCCCACTGAGGCTGGCAGCAGCGCAGCCACGCTACAGGAGCTGCTGAACCCCGCAGCCTTGCTAGAAGGGTCCCTTGAGGCTCTTCATGGGCCCCTTGCTGCTCAGCTTGCTGCTGTTCTCGACAGTAGCATAAACAGCAGCAGCACCAGCACCAGCAGCTGCGGCATCACAGCGTTCAAAATAGGCTTGCTGCTAGAACAAGCAGCAGCGGCTACTGAGCAAGCAATCGCTGCTGCCGTTCAGAACTCTCCTCAAAAGCGTCTTGAGAGAGAGCAGCATCAGCAGCAGCAGCAGCAACAGCGGCAGCCGCTGCTGGTGCGTTTCTTGTTGGATCTTTCAACGAGGGTGCTGGACAGGCTCGAGACCCAGTGGGACTCCTCGGCGCTGCTGCTGCCGCAGCTATCCGCAGCAGCAGCAGCAGAATGGGCCCCCGCCGCTGAAGAGGGGGCTCCACCCCGCAGCAGTTTGCCTCCGTTTCTAACGGCTTTTGCCTCGCGCCTGCAAGACCTGCTGTTAGCGTACGCAGCTTCTCTTTCTTCTCTGCAGCAGCCTCAGCAGCAGTTCCAGCAGCAGCCCCAGCAGCAGCAGCAGCAGCAGCCGACGCGCGCTGTGAGTCGCCTGGAGACGCTGGTAGGCCGCGACGTGTCCCGCTGCCTCAACTAGTGTCTGCAAATGGCTCACTTCATGGGCAAGGCCTCGAGCTGCGTCTTTCTTATAAATTCGTTTTCATGCTTGAGGGCCTCGCTGCAGCTGCAGAGTTTGGCGTTCATGTGGGACGCCAGCCTGCAGGAGCAGCAGCAGCAGCTGCTGCAGGAGCAGCAGCAGCTGCAACAGCAGGTCTTGGTGCTGCAGGAGGCTGTGTCAATGCGTGTGCATCGGCAGCAGCGCCAACTGCTGACGCAGCTAATAGAAGAGAAGACAGAAGAGTTAGGTAACCTGTTAGGTTTGGGGCTCTACGGCAGCAGCAGCTTGAGTCGCTGCATGCAGGAGGCACCTCCTGCAGCCGCTGCAGCCACTTCTGCTGCTGCCGCTGCTGCTGCTGCCGGCCCCACCCTCAGGACTGGCGATGCATGCAAGCAGTTCATTGCTGCAGTTCTAGGCTCCCCAAAAGCCCTCGACATGCCCCTCCTTGCTGCTATAAACGAGGGGGCAGCCCGCCGCCGCACCCGGGCCATTGCCTTGGGGCTGCTGCTGGCGAAGTACACAGAGCTCTACAGCAAAGCTGCTGCAGAATGCACACAACCCCCTCCACACTCGCCTCAGGAGCTCAAACTCATATTCGACCTATAAGCACCCCAGGGGCCCCTAAAGACAAACAACGGGTTCCTGGGGGACCCTGCTTGGGGGGCTCCAAAGCCCGAAGCCACGCACCTGGTTGGGAGGTGACTCGGGTGGGCCCCCTTAGGACTCTAGTTCATCCGGGGGCCGCGTTGGGAATATAAAAACCCTAGATCCCAGTCTCGCTTTAATGGCTGCAAAAGTGGCCGCGCAAAGAAACTCTTAAAACCTTTTCCCGGCTGGCCAAAGACCTAATTTAGTCCTTGTGCCTTTTTGTGGATGGCGGCGGGCTGAAAAGTGACTGCGGTGTCTTCTCTGTTTCCTGTGTCTGTACACCTCACGTCCCACTGGCCCTGTGCGTCTTTGGCCTTTCTGCCTGTGCTGAGGCTTCTGGATCTTCTCGGCGAGCACAAAAGAATCCTTTTGTGTCACTGAGTCAAGCCCATGAGGCTGAAGAGCACACAGACGCAGGCTCTGTCTGCGTCTGAGTGCTCCCCGGTTTCGGGCACCAGGTAAAAAAAACAGTGAGGAAGAATGTAGGATTTGGCCGAGTCCGAGGGTTGAGGGTTTTGCGTTTAGAGCTTTATTGTAGGGTATAGTGCGTTGTAGAATTCGGTGTTCAAGTCCTAGTCACAAAGTTTAGGGTTTAGTGCTGTGCTAGTGTTTTAGGCGACTGCCCGCCTTCCTTGCCGGCCCAGCGACAGCTGCGCCGCGACTCACGTGGGCCCTCAAGACGGGCTTTGCTGCTGATGCAAGCCTCCGCTGCTGCTTCCCGCCGCTGTTTTGGGTCCCTTCTCTGGCTTGGGAAGCAGCAGCAGCAGCAGCGCCCCCAACAATGGTTCCATGAGTGTCACGGCCTTCACGGCCTGGGTCTGAACGAAGCTGAGGGTGGTGGGGTCGGTGGTTCTGAGATCGTGCGGGAAATGAGTAGGCCACCGACGGCCTGAAGAACTCCAAAGCGCCTCACCTCTTCGCAGCGGAGTCCCAGCAGCAGCAGCAATGGCAGCAGCAGCAGCAGCAGAAGCATTTGCTGTAGTCACAGCACAGCAGCAGCAACTGCAGCAGCAACGACTGGCGGAAGACACAGCAAAGCTGTGATATGTGAGTATGCAGCAGCAGGGCCCTGCGGCCCCTTGCGACTGCGTTGGATGTCATTGAAACCATCAGCTACTGCTGCAGATGCAGCAGCAGCTGCAGCAGCTGAAAGCTAACTTGCTGCTTCCGCAGTGCTCGCCGCACTACCCAGGGGTAGGCCACTGAGCCGCTTTTGGGTATCAGCTGGCAGTCCTGAGGTGACATTCATCTGCATTGTATATGTAACGATTAATTAATACTGATTTACCTATATGCAACTGCATGCAAAAGTTTGTTATTCCCGCTATCCATATTATGAGTGTATATTATTCTAAGATGAATTCGCATGCGTCTTTCTCAATATCTGTATCGGTCACATGCGCCTATCTCAATATCTGTGCAGATATTTTCTGTCCCTTTCACTCTAACTTCGCGCTGACAAGCGGCAGCAGCAATAAGTGAAAGTAATAAGAAGGCTAGCAACAAGCCGGAACAGCAAGCGGCAGGACCAGATAGCACCACCAAGCAGCAGCAGCGTGCAGGAGCAGCAAGAAGAAGTGCCGAGCAGCAGGATCTTGAAGCAAGCAGTAGCACCAAGCAGTTGTACCAAGCAAAATCACCAAGCAGCAGCACGAAGCAACAGCATCAGGCCGCAAGGCAAAGCAGCACCAGCAAGAAGCAGCCACGAGCAGCAACAATAAACAGTAGCACCGAGCAGAACCACGCCGCAGCAACAAAAAGTAGCAGCAAAAAGCAGCAACAGCACGCAGCAGCAAAGAGCAGCAGCAACAAGGAACAGCAGCAAGCAGCAGCAGGCAGCAAGGAGCACCAGAAGCGAGCAACCACTGTACAACAGTTCGTTTGTCTACTTCCTTAGTTCAAGAAGCAATTCTTATTCTGCTGGATGCCACTCTCTGCTTTCGCCTCAACACCTGGAGCAGCTGCAGGATTCGCTGGAAGCTTCCATACGGCGAGGATCACTTTGCTGCAGCAGGTATCAGAAAGCAAGCTTCATTCTGGCTCCTTGTGTCTGTTGCGTTTAGCCTTTTTCTGTGCTGGTGCTGGCCGCGAAGCGTGGCTCACTTACTCTTCTAAAGATGTAGCTCTCGGCCAGAGGGCACGTTGTGCTGTTGCTACTACAGTTGCTGTCAAAGTCTGCGTTTATAGCTTTCCGCCAGAGGGCATGTTCTGCTGTTACTGCTGTAGTTGCTGCCAAAGTCTGTGTTTAGCCTTTTTCTGTGCTAGCCGCGAAGCGCGGCTCACTTACTCTTCTAAAGATGTAAATCTCGGCAAGAGGGCATGTTCTGCTGTTGATACTGTAATTGCTGCTGGTTGTGCTGCTGAAACTGCTTCTTCTGCAAAAGCTGCTACTGATGCCGCTGCTGCTGCAGCAGTTGCTACAGATGCTGCAAAGTGCTGCAGTTGTTAAAACTGGTGCTGTCGCTGTCAATGTTTCAGCGGAAGCTGCAATTCCAGTTGTTGTCCTTTGCTAGCTGCGCTCTCAGTCTGTGAAGCTTGGAATGCGTTGCACCTGTTGGGAAGCCTCAAAAATGCGATTAGACTCTGGTGATCCAGTGCCCCAGGCCCAAAATTGTAGGGCAATTTCTTTGGATCTAGCGCCTCTTCGTAGCCTTGTCTTTTGATTTCTATCAACTGCTGTGAAGCCAGACGGAATTAGACGAAATTGGGAACAGCAAAAACTAAGCTTCCTATCAACTGCTGTGAAGCCAGACGGAATTAGACGAAATTGGGAACAGCAAGATCTAAACTTCCTATCAACTGCTGTGAAGCCAGACGGAATTAGACGAAATTGAGAACAGCAAGAACTAAACTTAAGACTGATGGCTGCTTTTCAACTCAACATCAGCCCGGAAGTAAAAGTATGGGACGCATTTTTTCTGTAAAGTGAACATCAGTTGCATTATTCGGTGCTCAGTTACAACTAGGAATTGGAACGAACTGGAGGCAACTTTAGTGAGCTTCACAATTGCATTTCTTGCTAACTAGAAATGGAACGAACCAGAAGCAAATTAGTTTGAAGCCCCAAATATGGAATAGTATTACTTTCTACTCAGCTAAAAAGTGCAGACTCTTGCTTTTCAATGCTTCTTCATCTATGTGTATACATATGCGTACATCCTTTCAGATCTGTTGAAGGCAGCAACGGCTATACAAGCGTGGCCTCTTAAATCAGATTTGTGCCAAACTGGAGTCCTTTTTTTGACAGAATGTTGCGCAGAACGTGGAGAACAGTCCCTTTTGCGGTGCCAAATTTGCGCTTTTTAAGGCTGTTTTGGGAGCACTCCACAAACCCTTTCACATTACAGCCCCAAAGCCAGCCGGCCACTCCTGTGGGCTAGACGTTCTTTGCGTCAAAAGTTCATGAGCCGCGTATCTTGTTTCTGCATATTACTTCGCAAAGCCAATACTCGTGTGATAGCTGCTGAAGGCCCGATAGGCACCTAGCAGCAGCGACACCGCATTTGCTTTCTAGGCACAAATTTGTGTTTTCTGTATGAGAATGCAGTGTAGTCGTTTGCTTCTGCTGCGTGGCATTCCCTTCAATCCCATGTTTACCGCCATGCTGACTGACATTCCTGTCAAAAGCAGACCGCTACGACGTATCTCCCCTTGTTCCTGGCGCTCTATTCATGCAAGCAACAAGACCACGGATACTCCACATCGCAAAAGTGAAATGGCATTAGTAGCAACATCAAAGCGTCATCTCCCTCGGCAATGCTACATGCTGGCTGCTGCACAATAGGGGCTCATTTTTGCTAGGCTGTTTCTGCGGCTCTCTCTGCTGCATCATTTGATGTAAGCGTGTAAATTGTTTCCGTAGTATGATTCTTAAACAGCCACCGTTGCACGCGTATTTCTGTGGGAAATGCTCCGCTCGTGAGAGTGCGGGGTCCCGTAAATAAGCCCATTGGTGAACAATTCAGCAGGCACTTGACTTGCTACTGTGCTCTTGTCTTGGAATGTTGGCTGAAAGGCGCAAAGAAGCCAGGCCAGCATCCTCACTATCAACTAAATTTTCTAGCAGCGAGCATACGCAATCATCCCGCCTATCAGTGTCTCCATTTATGCATGTAATAGTTTGGTGCAGCACGCGACTTCACCTGCACACTTCCAGACTGAAAACGGCAAACGAGGACAGGGCACCCCTATCCGTTGCACCGCAACTGCAGCAAGTGCGGCAGTACCCCACGGCTAACGCAGCATTGCCCCAAATATACGCTTCGGAAGGTTAACTTCAACAGCCTCAGTCGCAACCAAAATACCGGAAAGCACAAACTCTCCCATTTCCACACCATTGAGGAGAACGAAGTGCTCCCCCGCAAACACTTCTATACGCGTTTCGCCCATGCAAACCCTTATGATCTGGCGTCATCAGCTAATTACTACAGTGTTTGTTTGAAACACTTTCTCGCATTTTAAGCTGTCCTGAACGTGGTATCGACACACAACCATTAACAACGGTGACTAAACGCTACACAATATGAATTTAACCCCCGCATCCACATCAATCTGAGTCATTCCGCGCAAATACAGCGTCGACAAAATGGGACCTGCGCCAACTTGTTTAGTTGTCGCGGCTTTACTGTTGCCCTCCGCGTGAAGCGTGGGCGGCTCCACTGCAAAACACAGTATTGGCCGCACTACTGCCTGTGCACAAAATCATGTGGATACGTAGACTTCCTGCTGAAATTTTTGTTGATATTCGAGGCACAGAGACAGTCATGGTACCTGAAACCCGCCCTAGTGTTGAACACATACGTTGATCTTCATAGACCAACCCTACATAAGTGCAACATCGCCACTTGCATCATCTCGAATTCCTCAATTCCATTAAGCCTGGCCGCTGAGTTTGCAAGTCCAGTATTGGGCAACTGCATGCCATTTTCGCCGGCTTCTTTGTTGCCGACGCACACCACGACCCAGCCCACACCCCAAATTGGAAAAAGCAAACACCTTAGTCGCCGAAATGACCAAGCCGCAACACGAGCCACATGCCGACAAATAGTACGCTCAGTATTGGGTAGCTGCATGCCGCGTCTGCCCGTCCCTCCGTCGTCAACGCATACAACGCCGCCGCAAATTCAGTGGAAACGGAAGTTTGAGCCCTCGGAATGACCAACCCGTAACACTCGTTACACACCCTCAAATAAATGAACTACACTTCGAGGACAACACACTGCGGGGAGTTGCTTGGAGGATCTGGGGATGTGACCGCCCGCCATTCCAAACGATGGCGTCTCGGCTCTCCAACTGCACACCAATTTTGCAAAGCTTCAAAACTGGGAGCGCCACACATTAAAAAAACCCGAAAGCACCAATGTAAATGAACTGGACTGCCTGATGACCAAAAGCTGAGGAGAATGCGAACCATTCAGCACCCTGGTACTGCCTGTGCACAAAATCATGTGGATACGATACGTAGACTTTCTGCTGAAAGCAGCGAGACATTCTCGGGGAAAAGAAACAATTCAATACCTTATGAATTGTTCTATAAATACTTTGAGGATGCGTCACTGGCATTTGTTCGGGGAGGTGTACTGCGTCGCCAGCCCCAAACGGAGTTTGATTTTGGGGGTAAACCCAACCTCGTCAGTGCAAAAGCAGAATAAAAGCACAGGTGTGCAATTTTTTTTGAAAAAGATTTTACGGAAGCCTTAATTCCTGGAGCAGGAATAGGGCTTGGGCATTACAGATTGGCATACCTGAGTTCCGGGCTTGGGAGTCTCGAGACGTGGCTGTCGAAACGTGGCTGTTTCGCCGTTGAGTTGATTAAGGGTTGGGGTGTGTGGTGGGAAATCTTGGCCTTGTTAGTTTCTTCCACGTTGAGACATTGATTCCTAGAGCAAGAATAGGGCTGGGGCATTAGAAATTGGCGTACCTGAGTTCCCAGCTTGGCAGTCTCGAGGCTTAACTGTTGTGTCGTTGAGTTGGTTGGGGGTTGCGGTGTGTGGTGGGGAGTCCTGGTTTTGCAATTTCCTTCCACGCTTTTTCCCTAATGAGTGATGGACTTTTGTCGCTTGAAATGATATAGAGTCAAGGAAAGAAGCGGTTGCTGGAGCGGGCGTTGGGCGTTGCATGGACGTGAAGAGTGTGGTGTCGGTCGGGCACTTCGCGGCGAAGAGGTTGAGAAGGGAGTGCTTTTGCGAGGCCTAGCTTTCTTGGAGGCAGAGAAGAGGGATTGTTGAGCATTGTGTGGTGTGGAAGGGCGAAAGACGGAGGGAGGAGGGGATATATCTTCTTCAGTGCGTATTGAGGAGAATGTGGAGGGAGGGCGTTACTGGCGGGGTTGATGGTGGAGGAAGAGGATACGTTTTGGTGTGAGGGGTCAACAGATGAGAGTCGGCGGCGCATGGAAGAGAAGGGGGGGGGGTGAGGAACTTTTTTTCGAAACGGTTCCGGCAGCTGAGGAAGGGAGCGGTTGGTGTGTGTTACGCCAGTGGGACAGCTGGATGGCAAGAAAGGCGGTAGTCCGTCATTTGTGACCAGTTGTGCGTGGCGAGCCTCCGCCATCCTTTCTGGTGCAGAAGGAAGGGACAGGTTGTTCTCGTTGGTCAGGATGTGTGCTTCACCTGTTTGTCAGAGAAGCGTGTGCTGACCGAGGGAGGACGGAGTTATGGAGTTTTGGGGGCCGTCGGCCGTGGAGGGCGGTGATCCTGGGTTATTAGGATGTAGAGGACCTGTGGAGAAGCGCCGCTCGTGGTGGGTCTGTTGGTTGGAGAAGAGAGTTTGTGGGTGTTGTACTGGTGCGTTTTGCAGAAGAAATGATGTGGGGGAGCAAGACAGGACACGTTGTATAGGTTGTGCCTCCGCGTCTCCATTCTCAGTTTGGGAGGAGGGGTGTGGTGGCTAGCAAGGTGTTTGCGTGCTGGTTGGAGGTTGTTTGCTTCTTCTTGTTTTGTCTGCGGTGGTATCAGTCGGCTGCGCACTGGATGCTTCGTAAAAGGTGCGGGGAGCACTAAGGATCAGGTGTTGCTGATGGGACAGCATTGCAGACTACGCGTGGAGCAAGCGGCCGTTCACTTTGGGGTGGTGAGTGTGTTGGTGAAGATGATTGGGCGGCTGAACCATACGCAGATGGTGTGCAGAGTTGCGCTTGCGTATATGGAAGCTGCGGCAATCAGGGTAGTCTCTTCTTGACAGAATCATGTTTGGAAGAAGCCAAATGAAGGGTTAGAGGTAGGGCTGTGGGGCAGTAGTCACGCAGCGTGTGGCGACAGTGCTGCATGCAGCGTTGTTTGTCCTGTTCCTCTCCTCCTCAGGCCGTTGCTGTTTGGCTTTGGAAGAAAAGAACATGATATAGAGGCCCTCCGTCTGCTTTTCAGTCGATCGGCAAGAGGATTGTCTCTCTCCGCGTCGCCTGTGGGTCCGTCGCTACCGGTCTCTTAGTGTCCCTTCTCCTCTGTAATTGGGTCACATCGACGTGACCTTGCTGAGAAGGAGTAGGCATGTAAGAGTGTAGGGCTGGAAACGCATGCGGGGGAGGGAGCGGCGTTTTTTTGTCTCTTGTTTGGTCGAAGGAAGGCGTTGACGACAATAGCAACCTGGTTGATCCTGCCAGTAGTCATATGCTTGTCTCAAAGATTAAGCCATGCATGTCTAAGTATAAGCTTTTATACGGTGAAACTGCGAATGGCTCATTAAAACAGTTATAGTTTATTTGATGGTCTCATTTTACATGGATAACCATGGTAATTCTATGGCTAATACATGCGCAAAGGTCACCTCCTTTGGAGGGGCTGTGTTTATTAGATACAAAACCAACCCACTTTGTAGTGGAGTCTTGGTGATTCATAGTAACCGAACGGATCGCAGTTGGTTCTTTTGGGCCCGCGATGGATCATTCAAGTTTCTGACCTATCAGCTTTCGACGGTAGGGTATTGGCCTACCGTGGCAGTGACGGGTAACGGGGAATTAGGGTTCGATTCCGGAGAGGGAGCCTGAGAAACGGCTACCACATCTAAGGAAGGCAGCAGGCGCGCAAATTACCCAATGAAAACAGCTTCGAGGTAGTGACGAGAAATAACAATACAGGGCATTTTATGCTTTGTAATTGGAATGATGGGAATGTAAAACCCTTCCAGAGTAACAATTGGAGGGCAAGTCTGGTGCCAGCAGCCGCGGTAATTCCAGCTCCAATAGTGTATATTAGAGTTGTTGCAGTTAAAAAGCTCGTAGTTGGATTTCTGTCGTGGTCATCCGGCGTCGCCCGTATGGGTGTGTGCCTGGCATGCCCTCGGCTTATTTCCGGTAGCCTTCCGCGCTTAATTGCGTGTGTTGGTGTTCTGGAACTTTTACTTTGAGAAAAATAGAGTGTTTCAAGCAGGCTTGTCGCCCTGAATACTGCAGCATGGAATAATAAGATAGGACCTCGGTTCTATTTTGTTGGTTTCTAGGACCAAGGTAATGATTAATAGGGACAGTTGGGGGCATTCGTATTTAACTGTCAGAGGTGAAATTCTTAGATTTGTTAAAGACGAACTACTGCGAAAGCATTTGCCAAGGATGTTTTCATTAATCAAGAACGACAGTAGGGGGTTTGAAGACGATTAGATACCGTCGTAATCTCTACCATAAACTATGCCGACTAGAGATAGGGAAACGCCTACCTTGGCTTCTCCTGCACCTCATGAGAAATCAAAGTCTCTGGGTTCTGGGGGGAGTATGGTCGCAAGGCTGAAACTTAAAGGAATTGACGGAGGGGCACCACCAGGCGTGGAGCCTGCGGCTTAATTTGACTCAACACGGGGAAACTCACCAGGTCCAGACATGGGAAGGATTGACAGATTGATAGCTCTTTCTTCATTCTATGGGTGGTGGTGCATGGCCGTTCTTAGTTGGTGGAGTGATCTGTCTGGTTAATTTCGATAACGAACGAGACCTTAGCCTGCTAAATAGGGTCAGTAACTTTGCGGTTACTGTATCACTTCTTAGAGGGACTTTGCGTGTCTAACGCAAGGAAGTTTGAGGCAATAACAGGTCTGTGATGCCCTTAGATGTTCTGGGCTGCACGCGCGCTACACTGATGCATGCAACGAGTTTTTACCTTGGCCGACAGGTCTGGGTAATCTTTTGAGTGTGCATCGTGATGGGGATAGATTATTGCAATTATTAATCTTCAACGAGGAATGCCTAGTAGGCGCAAGTCAGCAGCTTGCGCCGATTAAGTCCCTGCCTCTTGTACACACCGCCCGTCGCTGCAACCGATCGGAGGGTCCTGTGAATTCATCGGACGGACGAGCCTTACTTTGTGGGGCTGGTCGGGAAGTTGCGTAAATAGAGCCCTCTAAAGGATGCAAAAGTCGTAACACGGTTTCCGTAGGTGAACCTGCGGAAGGATCATTCACACAATTCGCACGCCTGGAACGCGCTGCTGGTTTTACAGGTTTCAAGCATTCGCTTTGCCTGGGTGGCCAGCAGCAGGTAGTCGTCGGTGTTGTTGGAAAGAAAAATTTAGTCCATCGCAACCCTTGAATCTGTTTTTCTCTGCAACGGTTTTTCTACTTTTTAAAAATTGATGGAATTTTTTGCTGCTGCAAGGATATATAGCAGTAGTATGTACGTGGGCGGTCGGGGGGGTGGTGGCGCATGCACGGGCTCGCGTGGGGCCTGTCGGTGGCAGCCCCAGCGCGCCGGCGCCAGCCCCGTGATCGTCGATCGCGCACGTACGTGGAGGGGATTATGAGAGGAGAAGACGCGCACGGGGCTGTGTCGTATGCAGAGCGCTCGCGGCTCGGGCGATTGTTCCGTGTTGTGTGCTCTGCTGCATGCTGGTGTGTGCGTCCTGTCTCTTTCTCTCTCCGTTACATGCTGCTTGGAACTTTGCTTCAGCAAGAAACTTTTGCTCACTAAGGTGAATCGAATCACTTTTGTTGATGAGCAGAAGGAAGAATAGGTAGAAATCGGAAAAAACTTTCAGCAATGGATGTCTTGGCTCACGCATCGATGAAGGACGCAGCGAAATGCGATACGCATTGTGAATTGCAGATTTCAGTGAACCATCAGATTTCTGAACGCACATGGCGCTGCTGGTATTTTGCCCGCAGCACGTCTGTTTCAGTGTCTCTTAACAACTCCTACTAGTAGGCCATGCTGCTGTCTGTCTCTGTTCCTTGTGGTCCTGTGAGGGTTCGGCGATGCTGCCGACAGAAGTGAGTGCTTTGCTCGTTTCTGTTTTGTGTCGCGGAATTTTTTCGGGTCACCAAAGGGGAGGTAGGAGCATGTTTGGTTTCATTTGAGTGTCGTTGCATTGGTTTTGAAGCCCCTTTGCTTGCTGGGACTGGAAAGGTGTGCGTGCCCCGTTGCTCTGCTCCGGTAGGTTTTACATGCCTGTGCTTTCTATAGTGCCGTCGTATGCTCCTTTCATTCGGGAAGAGAGATTTGTGCTTCCTGGGTACTTCCGAACCCGTAACGGTGCCCACCTTTGCATGTGCTACCCCATTAGGGCGAGGTATAATAGTGCATGGGTATGCGACAACGTGAAACGACATATAGTACACGGCACCATGCACGTGTTGCATGCGTCGTTTTTTTTCGGTATTACACATGTATGTATAGACCTGAAATCAGTCGAGGTTACCCGCTGAATTTAAGCATATTATTAAGCGGAGGAAAAGAAAATAACAATGATTCCCTCAGTAACGGCGAGTGAAGCGGGAAGAGCTCAAAGTGAAAATCGTGAGTCCCTTTGTTTGGCCTCACGAATTGTAGCCTCTAGAAGCGTGGCCAGTGGAGGGGCAGGTCCAAGTTTCTTGGAACAGAACATCAGAGAGGGTGACAGTCCCGTCCTTTGTCCTGCTTGTTAGGTCTCCACGTACGGTGCGCTTTTATTGAGTCGCGTTCATTGGGATTTGAGCGCAAAATGTGTGATAAGTTTCACATAAAGCTAAATATTGGCGTGAGACCGATAGTGAACAAGTACTGTGAAGGAAAGATGAAAAGGACTTTGGAAAGAGAGTTAAAAGTGTCTGAAATTGCTGAAAGGGAAGCGATTGAAACTTTAGCGTCTCTGGGGTGCCGATTGGGTACTTGTAGTGTTGTGCTTCCACACTTCCGTTACAGGGGTAGGGGGCGTTCAGTACTGCTTTTGTCCAGTTCGATCCCTGGAGGTTGGTCAGCATCAGTGAACTGACTGACTATACTCCCCGAGGAAGGTGGGCTGTTATAGCCTCTGGGTTTGTGTGGGTTTGTGTTCAGTTGTTCACTGAGGTGTGTTTTTTTTTGCGTTCGTCAGCTTCACTTTCGAGTACTGACGTTCTGCGATGCTGTCCTTAACGGTTTCAACCGACCCGTCTTGAAACACGGACCAAGGAGTCTAACATATGTGCGAGTATGCGGGCCGAACCCCTGTATGCACAATGAAAGTGAGAGTAGGGAGAGGTTTGTTTTTTTGGCATGCCTCGCACCTACGACCGACCACGAGCTTTGCGAGAGGTTTGAGTTGTAGCACATCTGTTAGGACCCGAAAGATGGTGAACTATGCCTGAGTAGGGTGAAGTCAGGCGAAAGCCTGATGGAGGCTCGTAGCGATACTGACGTGCAAATCGTTCGTCAAACTTGGGTATAGGGGCGAAAGACTAATCGAACCGTCTAGTAGCTGGTTTCTTCCGAAGTTTCTCTCAGGATAGCTGGAGTTCAATTAGTTTTATCAGGTAAAGCGAATGATTAGAGGCCTCGGGGGCGCGTTGCCCTCGACCTATTCTCAAACTTTAAATGGGTAAGATCCAGTGGTTACTTCACTGAACTGCTGGGGTTAATATGAACTCCAAGTGGGCCATTTTTGGTAAGCAGAACTGGCGATGAGGGATGCTCCTAACGCTTGGTTAAGGTGCCCAAATACTCGCTCATGAGATACCATAAAAGGTGTTGGTTCATTTTGACAGCAGGACGGTGGTCATGGAAGTCGAAATCCGCTAAGAAGTGTG
>NW_013541843.1:953523-978119 GCF_000499545.2 Eimeria tenella
GCCTGATGTCCTTTCCCTGTATTTTGCTGTCATCTCTGGTCCAGTTGTTTACGTTTTGCCTGCGTTTTATTTCCCTAGCTCCCCTTTGCTTGCTAAAATTGGACAGATGTGCCCTATGCCCCCAGTAGGTTTCTGCCATCCTGCTGCACACAGCCGTTTCCGCGGTGAACGCGCTCGTCCTACACACTCCGCCAGCTCTGTCTGTGCCTTGAGATTATTTTTTGCTTGCTCGGTCCGTCCAAACACACATCGCTGAGGTGCCCAGCTTTGCATGAGCTCTCTCCAATGCGCTCGTCGTGCATTATATACACTCTTGTCACGCCTCTGTGCCTTTATCCCCTTGTGCTGGTTGCTACTTGGTGGGTGTGCGGAGCTACCCAGATTCCCATATGTTATGCCTGATGTGCTCTCTGTGTATTAAGCTCTGTCAACTCTGTTCCTGTCCTCGTGCGCTCTTTGCTTTCTGGGTGGGTGTATGTGTGTGCAACTTCGCATGTGTTCTCCCCAATGCGTTCTTGGTGTATTCCACTCTGTCATCTCTGTGCCTTTATGCCCTTGTGCTTGCTTGCTTGCTGGGTGTGCGCGAAGCTCGCTGGATGTGTGCGTCCAGGGGCGAACAGACTGACATGCGAGCAAGACATCCGGTGCCGTCGCTGAGCGGCCTACCTTCGCAGGTACTGCGCTGCAATGATTTGGTTCTATTGTTGGATGCCAGATATCGCAGTTACGACCGAACCAACACAGAAAGCAACGCCCCAGCGTAGCCCAGTCGCTCCTTTGCGCAGCATTCCCTGCATTATGCATAAGGCTTGGCAGAATTTGAACAATGGAATGTGCGAACTCTGAATACCCCGAGCTTTCTAGCCATAATCATGATGCTCGAAACCCCAATTCCACACCTATGGAGCATTCCAAAATAAAGCCTAAGCGTTAGTACTCTCGGATACACGTTCGCTTGCCATCGTGGTGGAGGGCGTAACGCCTAAACTTTCCTACGGCTTGTCGTCCAAAGCCTGTTTTTTCCCTTCATCTTTTCTTGACCAAGAGACAGTCTCTACCAAAGGTGTGCTAGGCTTTTTGCACAAAGCAGCGAGACCACTGAGCATATGTACATACACAAGAGGCGATACTGCAGTGTCGTCAGCAGCTGCAGCAGCAGCTGTTGACCACTTGGACGAGGATGGTGCCGAAATGGTGAGCGAAGGCCTAAGCGAGATAAACAGGAGAAGCAGCGGGACCTGCAGACGCGACAGCAGCAGCCTGGTCCGGCCGCTGCGTAGCTAGCTAAATACGGCGCAGGTTTCTTGCAAGCACATCATGTGTTGATGGCTTATTTTCGGCAAAACCTGCCGCTGCTTTTAAGGGATATGCAGCAGCAATCGTGGCTGCAGCAGCAGCGACAGCAGGAGCACCAACGACAAGGAAGCAATAGCAACAACGGTAGTACCGAACGCCAGCAGCTGAAAAATAATGAGGAATGCAGCAGCTGAGCCATGGCATTCAGCAGCAGGTGCAAAAGTTAGTTCCTACTATTAGGGACAAACAGAAGACAGCAAGCAGCCGTGAACACGTGAACATTGTAGGGGCACTCTACGCCTAGGAAGCAATTGCAGGCGTAAAGTTCGTCTTCTGGGAAATGAGTTCAGACAAGCTACTGCTGCTGCTACCCCTGCTGGCTGCTGTTACTGCTACTCCTGCTGAGGCTACTGCTGCTGCCACTACTGCTGCCAATGGTGCCACTGCTGTAGATGGCAATGCTTAAAAGGGGAAAAATTGCCCCGACAACGGCACAAGCAGGAGTAACAGCTGCTGCAGCACCTTGCAGCAGCAGCAACAGGGGAAGCAGCAGCTGCCACAGCAGCAGCACCAACGAGAGACACAGATGCCGTTGGGGCTGCATTCCAAGTGCTCCTTGACATCTCAGGTCAGCAGCAATATTCGCTTCAGCAGCAGCAGCTGCTGCAAAAGAATTGGAAACACGGTTCTGAAGCAACAACAGCAGCAGCAACAGCGGCGGCAGCAGAAGCAACAGTAGCTGCAACAGCACAGAGCGGCGAGACAAGCAACCAGTGTGCGGTCCTATGGGAAGCTTTAGCGGACCTTCACTCTCATCCCACTTATCTGCTGCAGTGTCCGCAGCAGCTGCTGCGTCTGCAACTGCAGCAGCAACTCCTTGCGGAGGGCCCCTGGGGGGAGCCCATGAGGTTTGCTGCAGGCAAGGAAGCGCCGAGGCAAGGAAGCGCCGAGGACCCTCACGGCGGCGCTGCGGTGGGTCCAGAAGCCGCTGCCTTTGTCTCCCTGCTGCAGCTGCTGTATACCCGTTGTATACCCGTGGGGGAGCTGCTGCACTTGGAATCCAGAAGCACCAGCAGCAGCAGCAACACGGCTTCTCTGCCGACGCTTCAGACGTATGTGAAAGAAGCGACGAGGCTGCAGAGTCCCATTTTCCACTTGTAAATCAGCAACAGCAACAGCAGCAAGAGCAGCAACAGCAACAGCAACTACAACCGCAACTGCAGCAGCAGCAGCAGGTGCGGGGTTGGCTGCCGCTTTCAGACGCAGCAACTCTCCCCACTGAGGCTGGCAGCAGCGCAGCCACGCTACAGGAGCTGCTGAACCCCGCAGCGTTGCTAGAAGGGTCCCTTGAGGCTCTTCATGGGCCCCTTGCTGCTCAGCTTGCTGCTGTTCTCGACAGTAGCATAAACAGCACCAGCACCAGCACCAGCAGCTGCGGCATCACAGCGTTCAAAATAGGCTTGCTGCTAGAACAAGCAGCAGCGGCTACTGAGCAAGCAATCGCTGCTGCCGTTCAGAACTCTCCTGAAAAGCGTCTTGAGAGAGAGCAGCATCAGCAGCAGCAGCAGCAACAGCGGCAGCCGCTGCTGGTGCGTTTCTTGTTGGATCTTTCAACGAGGGTGCTGGACAGGCTCGAGACCCAGTGGGACTCCTCGGCGCTGCTGCTGCCGCTGCCGCAGCTATCCGCAGCAGCAACAGCAGAATGGGCCCCCGCCGCTGAAGAGGGGGCTGCAGCAGTTTGCCTCCGTTTCTGACGGCTTTTGCCTCGCGCCTGCAAGACCTGCTGTTAGCGTACGCAGCTTCTCTTTCTCCTCTGCAGCAGCCTCAGCAGCAGTTCCAGCAGCAGCCCCAGCAGCAGCAGCAGCAGCAGCCGACGCGCGCTGTGAGACGCTGGTAGGCCGCGACGTGTCCCGCTGCCTCAACTAGTGTCTGCAAATGGCTCACTTCATGGGCAAGGCCTCGAGCTGCGTCTTTCTTATAAATTCGTTTTCATGCTTGAGGGCCTCACTGCAGCTGCAGCTGCAGAGTTTGGCGTTCATGTGGGACGCCAGCCTGCAGGAGCAGCAGCAGCAGCTGCTGCAGGAGCAGCAGCAGCTGCAGGTCTTGGTGCTGCAGGAGGCTGTGTCAATGCCTGTGCATCGGCAGCAGCGCCAACTGCTGACGCAGCTAATAGAAGAGAAGAGCAGACAGAAGAGTTAGGTAACCTGTTAGGTTTGGGGCTCTACGGCAGCAGCAGCTTGAGTCGCTGCATGCAGGAGGCACCTCCTGCAGCCGCTGCAGCCACTTCTGCTGCTGCCGCTGCTGCTGCTGCCGGCCCCACCCTCAGGACTGGCGATGCATGCAAGCAGTTCATTGCTGCAGTTCTAGGCTCCCCAAAAGCCCTCGACATGCCCCTCCTTGCTGCTATAAACGAGGGGGCGGCCCGCCGCCGCACCCGGGCCATTGCCTTGGGGCTGCTGCTGGCGAAGTACACAGAGCTCTACAGCAAAGCTGCTGCAGAATGCACACAGCCCCCTCCACACTCGCCTCAGGAGCTCAAACTCATATTCGACCTATAAGCACCCCAGGGGTCCCTAAAGACAAACAGCGGGTTCCTGGGGGACCCTGCTTGGGGGGCTCCAAAGCCCGAAGCCACGCACCTGGTTGGGAGGTGACTCGGGTGGGCCCCCTTAGGACTCTAGTTCATCCGGGGGCCGCGTTGGGAATATAAAAACCCTAGATCCCAGTCTCGCTTTAATGGCTGCAAAAGTGGCCGCGCAAAGAAACTCTTAAAACCTTTTCCCGGCTGGCCAAAGACCTAATTTAGTCCTTGTGCCTTTTTGTGGATGGCGGCGGGCTGAAAAGTGACTGCGGTGTCTTCTCTGTTTCCTGTGTCTGTACACCTCACGTCCCACTGGCCCTGTGCGTCTTTGGCCTTTCTGCCTGTGCTGAGGCTTCTGGATCTTCTCGGCGAGCACAAAAGAATCCTTTTGTGTCACTGAGTCAAGCCCATGAGGCTGAAGAGCACACAGACGCAGGCTCTGTCTGCGTCTGAGTGCTCCCCGGTTTCGGGCACCAGGTAAAAAAAACAGTGAGGAAGAATGTAGGATTTGGCCGAGTCCGAGGGTTGAGGGTTTTGCGTTTAGAGCTTTATTGTAGGGTATAGCGCGTTGTAGAATTCGGTGTTCAAGTCCTAGTCACAAAGTTTAGGGTTTAGTGCTGTGCTAGTGTTTTAGGCGACTGCCCGCCTTCCTTGCCGGCCCAGCGACAGCTGCGCCGCGACTCACTTGGGCCCTCAAGACGGGCTTTGCTGCTGATGCAAGTCTCTGCTGCTGCTTCCCGCCGCTGTTTTGGGCCCCTTCTCTGGCTTGGGAAGCAGCAGCAGCAGCAGCGCCCCCAACAATGGTTCCATGAGTGTCACAGCCTTCACGGCCTGGGTCTGAACGAAGCTGAGGGTGGTGGGGTCGGTGGTTCTGAGATCGTGCGGGAAATGAGTAGGCCACCGACGGCCTGAAGAACTCCAAAGCGCCTCACCTCTTCGCAGCGGAGTCCCAGCAGCAGCAGCAATGGCAGCAGCAGCAGCAGCAGAAGCATTTGCTGTAGTCACAGCACAGCAGCAGCAACTGCAGCAGCAACGACTGGCGGAAGACACAGCAAAGCTGTGATATGTGAGTATGCAGCAGCAGGGCCCTGCGGCCCCTTGCGACTGCGTTGGATGTCATTGAAACCATCAGCTACTGCTGCAGATGCAGCAGCAGCTGCAGCAGCTGAAAGCTAACTTGCTGCTTCCGCAGTGCTCGCCGCACTACCCAGGGGTAGGCCACTGAGCCGCTTTTGGGTATCAGCTGGCAGTCCTGAGGTGACATTCATCTGCATTGTATATGTAACGATTAATTAATACTGATTTACCTTTATGCAACTGCATGCAAAAGTTTATGTTATTCCCGCTATCCATATTATGAGTGTATATTATTCTAAGATGAATTCGCATGCGTCTTTCTCAATATCTGTATCGGTCACATGCGCCTATCTCAATATCTGTGCAGATATTTTCTGTCCCTTTCACTCTAACTTCGCGCTGACAAGCGGCAGCAGCAATAAGTGAAAGTAATAAGAAGGCTAGCAACAAGCCGGAACAGCAAGCGGCAGGACCAGATAGCACCACCAAGCAGCAGCAGCGTGCAGGAGCAGCAAGAAGAAGTGCCGAGCAGCAGGATCTTGAAGCAAGCAGTAGCACCAAGCAGTTGTACCAAGCAAAATCACCAAGCAGCAGCACGAAGCAACAGCATCAGGCCGCAAGGCAAAGCAGCACCAGCAAGAAGCAGCCACGAGCAGCAACAATAAACAGTAGCACCGAGCAGAACCACGCCGCAGCAACAAAAAGTAGCAGCAAAAAGCAGCAACAGCACGCAGCAGCAAAGAGCAGCAGCAACAAGGAACAGCAGCAAGCAGCAGCAGGCAGCAAGGAGCACCAGAAGCGAGCAACCACTGTACAACAGTTCGTTTGTCTACTTCCTTAGTTCAAGAAGCAATTCTTATTCTGCTGGATGCCACTTTCTGCTTTCGCCTCAACACCTGGAGCAGCTGCAGGATTCGCTGGAAGCTTCCATACGGCGAGGATCACTTTGCTGCAGCAGGTATCAGAAAGCAAGCTTCATTCTGGCTCCTTGTGTCTGTTGCGTTTAGCCTTTTTCTGTGCTGGCCGCGAAGCGTGGCTCACTTACTCTTCTAAAGATGTAGCTCTCGACCAGAGGGCACGTTGTGCTGTTGCTACTATAGTTGCTGTCAAAGTCTGCGTTTATAGCTTTCCGCCAGAGGGCATGTTCTGCTGTTACTGCTGTAGTTGCTGCCAAAGTCTGTGTTTAGCCTTTTTCTGTGCTAGCCGCGAAGCGCGGCTCACTTACTCTTCTAAAGATGTAAATCTCGGCAAGAGGGCATGTTCTGCTGTTGATACTGTAATTGCTGCTGGTTGTGCTGCTGAAACTGCTTCTTCTGCAAAAGCTGCTACTGATACCGCTGCTGCTGCAGCAGTTGCTACAGATGCTGCAAAGTGCTGCAGTTGTTAAAACTGGTGCTGTCGCTGTCAATGTTTCAGCGGAAGCTGCCATTCCAGTTGTTGTCCTTTGCTAGCTGCGCTCTCAGTCTGTGAGGCTTGGAATGCGTTGCACCTGTTGGGAAGCCTCAAAAATGCGATTAGACTCTGGTGACCCAGTGCCAGTTTGTAGGATCGCATGATGATGTCCAAAGCAGCAGGAGGCAACCAAAGTCGAAGTCCATTAGAATAGGGAATATCACATTTTACGAAAGTTAAATGAAAAATGGACTGCTAAGAGCCGAATAGCGCGGCGTACATATCATATGAATAGTATTCGCAAAATTCCCAAGAACCGCCGCCTACTCCCTGCAGAATCGACATCATTGCAGTCATAGTTTAACTACGAGCCTTCATAAAATGGCGTATGCTGTCGCAACCGAATTGATGTTCTCCACAGCCTGGTTAATAATTTCCTCCATGTGAGAGAAAATGTCCAATCGCGAAAATTCATATAAGCTCCAAAGCACTCCTGCTTGTATAGTTAGGCTCATAACCAGCATTGTTTTTCTTACTGGCTGGATTGAACACGCTGTTCGGAAAAGGCTTGAAATCGTCCGACAAACGCAGTTTGTACCTCTTAC
The DNA here is from genome assembly GCF_000499545.2 of Eimeria tenella. Classification (NCBI taxonomy): domain Eukaryota; phylum Apicomplexa; class Conoidasida; order Eucoccidiorida; family Eimeriidae; genus Eimeria; species Eimeria tenella. The sequence goes on from NW_013541843.1 coordinate 960,475, forward strand.
AAACATAAACACATACACTAATCTTGTCCGAAGCGCATTGTGGCCCGCAGTGTACATCTAGAACAGTGATCACCATCGAACTACAATAGCTGCGCTTGCTACAATGGAAGGCCACCACAGCTGCAGAAATCTTTCAAGATAGACGGCATTTTTGTCGAATGAGTTCAACGTAACGGCGCTAGCGAACTCCGAACAGTAGCTGTGTTTTCTCTGAACACTGTCGTGGGCCACAGAGTCGACGGAAGCGTGCCTTCAAGCCTGCCGCTCCAACTGCACAGCAGGCATGACACAGTTGCTCGCTCGACGAAAACTGATCTTTGTGCATCTGTATGGAGTCAGTGTGCCTTGTAATCATGAAGGCGGCGCTATACATACAGCCTGAAGAGCCATAACGCAACGTATTTGATTTGTGTGTGTTCTATCAAATTTTGAGCTGTCCGCGAAGAAGCGAAGTTACATACGCCGAAGCTCGAAAGGCTGAAAAATTGCACTGCAACACCCTGCAACAGGATATCAATTATCAGGGAAGGATAGCTACACGGCAGTTTGGCGGCACGTAAAGCCTGAGAAAAAGAAGCGTCGCCCGAGGAATGCAGCTCTCAAACGAATATATCGTGGAAGAACCTTACATCCAAACACCCCGGATCAGGTGAACGCAAGCGAGAAGCAGCCGAGAGGGATGTTTGTAGAAGCAGAGCATCCCTTAACTGCTCGTGCTCAACATCAGCTAATGTGCATGCAGGGATCGTGATTGCAAACAACGCCTTCCGCGCAAAATTGGCAAGTCGCCATATTGTTGGCTAGGTATTATATTTTTCAAACTCGCAAGAGCATTAGAAAGCGTAACCTACTTCCTGCAGAGCCAATAAGGTTCTAGTGGGCAATTGGGCTTTTCACGGATGGAGGAACCGAGCCACAGTTATATCCAAAGAGCGCCAACCAAGACAAATACTATAACGCACTGTTCCCTACAGGCTAGCTAGGAGATTCTTGCACACTGAGGCAATGATCGATTCACACCCAAGCCCTACAGGTCCCAAAATACGAATTTGTAAACGCGTACGTTCATGCCTAACACTGTATTCCTTACGCGCTGCGTTTCACGCGTCTACATATTTTGTCGTAAAGTCAACGCGTCTGCAAAATACACTCTGTGCCTCGACCGAATGTCCCCGCATCCAGCAACATCAGCCTGAGAAATATCCTGCTAGAGTTGCAGACCAAGTAGAAAGTTCGTCGTCCCACTACATTTGTTACGGGGAAAAGCCGAAATCATGCATGCAAAGTTCCATACATGTCAAATAGCTCTATAAAGGGTGCCCAAGCCAACTTCGACAATCAATATCTCCAAACATACATTTTTGAGGCACGGAGTTGCCGACAGCATGCTTTGGAAGCCTGGCCTTTAACATTCACAACAGGGACTACAGAAACACTAGTTTTGAAAATATCAGCATATGTCTACTTGTGTGGTAGTGGTGTGGTAGTGTTTTGCTCTGTGAGGAAGACGCCAGCGTCTGTTGTCTTGCTGCCCAGCCTTCAGTATTTAGGCTGTTCAAGAGTCTGGCACGGAGCAACCCACCCCTCCTTGTGGTGCTCTGTGCAGCCTAGCATCGGGCAACGGGCACCCCTCCGCCCAGTTCATGAATCCTTTGAATTTGGTGAGCATAAACAGTAGCTGGTTTGTTTTAGTTTACAGGCACTACCCAAACAGTGTGAATGCACCAGGTGTGAGCGTGCTGTCTTGTTAGTGGAGGCGCTGAGGTTGTAATGCTCCATGGCGGCAGGCTCGAAGTCTTCAAGGAGTTGAGAGTCGCGTGTTCTTTCTTTTTTCTTGTTGATAGCGGTAGGCGAGCAGCGACCGGCTGGGTGATCTCTGGCATTTCGCTACTGAATGTACGTCTTGTAGACTTGGAAGCTGTGTGTTCGTTTCGTAGGATAGCCCAGAAAACGGAATTGGCCAGCCAGACTTTCTTGTCTTCGCAAATCAAACACTGTTCTGTGCGGCTGAATTGCACAAGTGTGATTGGACTTCGCTGTTGCTACTATCACAGGCTGCATTTAGATAATTCAGCACGCTCTGTGTCCATGCTCTCCACTTGCTTGTCATTTGCATTATGCTTAGAAGTGAGATAATAGGCTTCAAAGCCCGACATCGTGTGACGTGGCGCTGGTGGGAATCACAACCTTGGCAAACAGCGCATCGTTTCTAGCATCGGTAAACAAGTGAGCGCCACCTGTCTGTCTGTTGACGATGTAGACCACAAAAGCAACACCGCAGTCTTCAACTGATTATATTCCAGCATGCTACTATTCTCAGGCCACTCCAATGAGGCCAGAAGCACCAGAAAATGGCGGAAATGCCCACGCCTTCAAGCACAAAATTAGGACGGGGCATGAATCTCGTTGCATATCACAATGCCAAACATGTCGCACCTGTAATTGCTGACGGTACCCTACGTTGAAATTATTTCGAAGGGCTGCGGTTTGTTTATAGCAAGAGATTACATGAACCACGTTTAAAACGCCTGTACTCTAGCATCTTTGATGGTGCATCACTTCGCCACGAAGGGCAGAGCGAGTTGGAAAATTGTAGGTACGTCCAAAGCCTCAACGTTCCGCGTCTACATTAAGGGTGTGGCGCTTTTGGGATTTGCGTACAACCTGAGATGCAACAATGCGGGGGCATTTGTCAAAAGTCCTGATTGCGAAGCACAACACAACCGTTTAACGCTACCAGCATGCCACACGCTGGGTATAAAGCCAACAAGCAACCACACACCGCACCTACTCTTCGGAATGGAACATTGGACTTCAAGATTGCTTAAAAATATACAAATGTTTTACTTTGAGTTTGCAGTACACCGGGGAATCGTCCGCAGCAGTAGTTTCAAACAATTCAGTATGTTTTTCACTTTGATCATCTGCGCCACGCCTTACCAATAGTCCTTAACTAATTACCAGCCGCACTGGATTTGAAGGCTAACTAACCGCGCACGCAACATCCTGCACACACACAAACGTAATGCTCAATGCCTACAAACACTTCACGCCTCGGACCAATGCTGAAAGATCCTCTGCGGCACGCGAAGGGTGATAATTGCAATTTCCCACATTCGGGGCGCTATATCCATTGCAGACGACTTTGGCGCAACCAGGTATTGTAAGTGCGAGAGTAGGCTTGTCCTACGATCCACTAAGATTTAGCCTGCGTTGCACGATGTGTTATTATTTCCCTAGCTCCCCTTTGCTTGCTGGGATTGGACAGGTGCCACAGGTGTGTATACACATTGCCGAATATGATGTTCACTGCTGCACCCTCCTCTTCCAGCAGGTTTCCGCCATCCTGCTGAACACAGCCGCTTCTGCGATGAACGCGCTCGTCCCACACACTCCGCCAGCTCTGTGCTTTTTTCTTTTATTTCTTGCTTCAGTAACGTCGCTCAGGTGCCCAGCTTTACATGTGTTATCCCCAGTGCGCTCGTACTGTATTACATACACTCTGTCACCTCTGTGCCTTTATCTCCTTGTGCTTCTTGCTCCCTTGCTGGGTGTGCGCGCTGGCATCGAAGTGGCGCGCACTTCTCTGGGCATTCTGTTGTTGCTTGCTTGCTGGGTGTTCTCGCTGGCATCGCGTACAAGCAAGATTCAGTACCCTTGCTGAGCTACCCAGATCCGCATGTGTTATGCCTGATGCGCTCGCCGTGTATTGTGCTCTACCATCTCTGCTTCTTTGTGCTTGTGCGCTCTTTGTTTGCCGGGAGTATGTGTGTGTGTGTGTGCACCAGCTTGGCAGATCTTCCCGATGTTGTCACCTCTGTGCCTTTATGCCCTTGTGCTTGCTTGCTTGCTCGGTGTGCGCGCCCGCATCGAAGTTCCTCTTCGCTTGCTGGGTGTGTGTGTGTGTAGCAGCGAACTGACGTGCGAGCAAGACATCCAGTGCCGTCGCTGAGCGGGCGATCTTCGCAGGTACTACACTGCTTCAATGATTTGGATCTACTGTGGGATGCCAGAAACAGCAGTTACAACCGACCCAACACAGAAACCAACACCAGCGTAGCCCAGTCGCTCCGGTGCGCAGCATTCCCTGCATTACGCAATAAGGCTTGGCAGAATTTGAACACTGGAATGTGGGAACCCTGAATAGCCCGAGCTTTCTAGCCATAATCATAATGCTCTAAACCCCAATTCCACACTATGGAGCATTCAAAAACAAAGCCTAAGCGTTAGTACTCTCGGATACACTTTCGCTTTCCATAGTGGTCGAAAGCGTAACGCTTTCCTACGGCTTGGCATCGAAAGTCTTTTTTTCTTTTATCTTTTCTTGTCCTGCAAGAGACAGTCTCTACCAAAGGTGTGCCAGGCATTTTGCATCAAGCAGCGAGACCACTGAGCACATTTACATACACCAGAGGCGATACTGCACTGTCGTCAGCAGCTGCAGCAGCAGCTGCTGGCCCCTTGGACGAGGATGGTCCCGGAACAGAAACGAATGAAGGTCTGAGTGAGATAAACAGGAGAAGCAACGGGATCGGCAGACACGACAGCAGCAGCCTGGTCCGACCGCTGCGTAGCTAGCTAAATACTCTGCAGGATTCTTCGTGGCACAGATGTCTTGCAAGTGTTGATGGCTTATTTCCGGCGAAGCGTCCCGCTGCTTCAACGGGATATGCAGCAGCAACCGTGGCTACAGCAGCCACAGCAAGTCCACCAACGACAAGGAAGCGATGGCAACAACAGCACTACCTAACATGAGCAGCCGAACTTTGCTCAAAAGCAATGAGCAATGCAACAGCAGCCAGCATTCAGCACATCAAACCCTCAACCCCAAACCCCAAACTCCAAACTCCAAACCCTAAACGCTAAGCAGTAAGCAGAGAATAAATCCTGGTTTCCCTAACGGTACAGCCTTGGGTCACAAACCCTACACCGCCACAACCCTAAACCCTTAAACCTAAGCAAGGCTCCAAACCCTAAAGCACAGCTCCCAGTCCGAGACTCTGGAGCTGAAATATCTCCTAGGATTTAGTGTTTCAGTGTTTAGGGTTTAGGGTTTAGGGCTAAGGCTATCTGCATGCGTAAAAGCTTTTGTGTTGCTGCAATAAGGCTGCTGGTGCCTGTCTAGCATATTCATATGTCCCCAAATAGGTGCAAAATGCCTTTGAATGAGTGCAGAGGTGCACGCGGAGTTGAGTCTTTTAATTCAATTTTACAGAAGTGAAGAAATTGTCTCTCCTCCTGCAGCAGCTTTCTAGGACTTTTGCAACAGCTCTATAGGCAAAAGAATGCATGCAATATTATTTGGCAGGCAAACGTGTCTTTTCTGCTGCAGCAGGCATGCCAGCACTCTTCTAGATTCATGTTAGCATTGCATGCATGCAGATATGAACAACTGCACATTTTAATTTGAATTTTCTCGCAAAAGTGCGCCTTTTCTGCTGCAGCGAGTCTGCTGCCATTTATCTAGTGCAGTGTATTACTGCAACCACACGAATTCGCATTTTCACCTGATCCAATGCCGTCTTCCGCTGCAACAAGTCTGCAAATGAATAAACAAATATATAAACAAACAGATATATATATATATACATATATAATACATAAATAAATGAATAAATATAGATGATTAAGTATATATATCCAATTTGTTCACGTATTGAAAACGTGTGTTTGCTGCTGCAGCAAGCTCGCGAGCTGCTGTTCCTGGAAGCCGCAGGAGCTGAAGCGGCGCTGCTGCGGCAGGTGACAGTGGAGGGGGCGCAGGCGGTGGCTGGGTGGTGGCGAAAGCAGCAGGCTGAGGTACTGCAGCAGTTTCTGAGCAAGGGCGTTTACAAGCGGCTTTTTCTCCGGATCAACAAGCAAATCAGCAAAAATATCAACAAACAACAAAGCCTCGACACCTTCATCGGCGCGCACCCAGCTAGCCAGCTAGCCTAGCCAGCTGTACAGATAGCCGGATTGCCAGCTAGCCAGATAGCGAGCTAGCCAGCTAACCAGCTAGCCAGCTAGGGAGCGGCCAACCAGCATTCCAGCAGCTAGCGAGACAGTTGGTCTGCAAACAAGCTAGCCAGCAAACAAGCTAGCCAGCCTTCTAGCCAGCCAGCCAGCTAGCCAGCCAGATAACCAGCTAGCTAATCAGCCAGCTAGCCTGCCAGAGTAAGACTTTACGGGTAGTTCGCGGCGCAAGCGGCAATGTAGGCGAGAATATATGGACGTATGCATGTATTCTGCCACGTGTAGATGCAAACATACATGTATGTGCAAACATTCATGTGTTTCTCCGTATGCTTTTTTCTATACGTACATTTGCATATTTTTAAACATCTATGTTCAGACCCTAGAAAAACATCGTCGGCTTTTAATGCATAATTTGCTTCTTGTTGTTCCCCGGCATTTTTGCAGTGTGCAGGGCTGCATCCCTTTGTACAAGCGCAGATTCAGATGTTTTCATTTAATTCCCTTTGCAAACTAAAGCTCAACTGCATTTGCTTTCATTTTCACTTGCAAGCAAATATTTTATGGGGCGTTTTGGCACCATGCAACCACAATTATTCATTTATCTGTAAAAACGCACTTCATTTTCCAATTGCATGCAAACTGCGGCGCGGCCCGCTGAGCTGATAGACAAATGAACAAACAAAGAAACTAATTGGATTCTTTTTGCAGATCTTTCCCTTCGCAGGTCTGCTCGACGTATTCGGCTTTGAAATTTTCAAAGAAAATTCGCCTGAACAGCTTTTCATCAATGTGACCAACGAGATGCTGCAGGCCACCTTTGTAGACCTAGTATTCACAAGGGTAGCGCCTTAAACCCTAAGCGCTGAACCCTAAAACTCGTATCATACACCCTTATCCCTAAACCTTCAGACTTAAACCCCAACCCCTAGACGCAAAACCCTCGGCCCTAAAGCCTTGCTCCTAAACTAACTTGTTTCCTCTATCCGTAAGCGATGAATTGTTTGTGGCCATGTGGGCTTTCGCTGCACCCCAGAAGCACACACGGCAGGCGTTAAACCCTAAACCCTAATGCCTGTGCGTTTCAGGAATGCCTGTTGTATGAGAAAGAGGGATTGACTTCAGAGCTGCTGCAGTTCGAGAGCACTCAGCCAATTGTTGATATGCTTTGCGGAAAGAAGAACTCCATTTTGAGCATTCTAGAGGACTGCTGCCTTGGCCCGGCTACTTCAGACACCAAGTTCACTGCGGCAGTTAAGGCGCAAATCAAGTGTAAGTTGCAGGGTCTAGGATTTATACTTCAGGTTTTGTGGTTTCGAGTTCCGGGCTTATGGTTTAGGAAAACATTAGCAAAAACATGCACGCGCATATGCACGTATAGGCATTTCCTACACTTCATTTTCTTTTCATAAGCCCTTACACTGTGCTGGTTAAACTATGCGAGCATCTGCTCATGCATATATATATGTTGATTCGCATTTGTAAGTCAATATATAGTAGCAAGAACTGCATCTGCTCCTTAAATCCTTTAGAAAAGGCGCCCTTCGATTGGGTTCGTAGAAGGTGCATTCCTTGTACTCATGAACTTCTTTGTTTTTTTCGAGGGAGACCTCTGTTTGGTTTGATTTAATTACGTTTCTTTTGCATTTCTTTGCATCCTTCGTGTCTTCTAGAGTCGGGGAACAAGGGTTTTCTCCGGCCTTCTTCTGACCTGGTGTTTACGGTGCGACACTGCATAGGAGACGTTTCTTACATGACTGTCAACTTCATAAATAAAAACAAAGGCCAGCTGCGAACTGAGTTTGTGGATCTGTTTAATGCCTCCAAAAACCCGGGTGAGATTTAGCGGGCGGCTGCTGTTGTTTGCATGTGTCAGGAGTTGCTGTTGCCGCAGCCATGTCGCTATCCATTCACCGTCGGGTTCCTGCTCTGCGCTTTTCTTTTTAAAACCCCATTTCGCTATTTATCCTTTTGTCGATCTTTGCGCTTATTCTTCTGTCTTTCGCGCTGTTGCTGCCTGCTTCCCCAGCTCTCCCAAGCACGATTCAAGTCACAGCCTGCACAGCGTTTCACCATGTGCATGAGGAGACTGAGCTTTGCCAGTTGATTTTTTGTTAAATGCTGCGCTTTATGTGCCCATTTGTCGTTTTAACGGAGCCAGTGCCTTTTTAGTCTGTTTACCGGCGGCAATCAGCAAACAAACAAATCCTTAAAACGAAACTGCAAGTCCTAGCGCAGATTCGAGAGCAGGCCGCTGATGCGAAACAAATCCGAGCACAAATTGTTTTGCGTGAAATTAGAATGCAAAGTGTGAATCTCAAAGCTAAAACGCAATGCAGAAAAGACTAGAAGCAAAGCCTAGAAGTGAACGCGATAAGAACATCGCAGCAGCAAGAGATATATTTGTTTTGTCGGTGGTGCGTTTTCGCTTAGTTGCTTCTCAACTGTATCAAGATGTGGAAATCTCAAAAGGCAAACTTATGAAAGGACAACTAATCGGGTCTCAATTCATGCAGCGGCTTAAAAACCTAGCAACGATCATACAGGTACTGCTACTGCCGCCGCTGCCATTGTTAATGGCGGTGGAGATTCGGCCGCTGCTGCTGCTGAGGGTGCTGTTGCTGACAGTGCTAATGTTAACGGTGCTGCTGCTAACGCTGCTGCTGCTGCAAGTGTTACTGGAGGCCGGAGTAGTGCTGCTGCTGATTATGTCTCTGCTGTTATCATTGATGCATAGCGGTGAGGTTGCTGCTGTTGATGCTACTGCTGCCCTTTCTTGTGGTGGTGGTGGTGGTGCTGCTGTGATTGATTAGTGCTTTCGACGGTGGTGTTGCTAACGCTGGTGCTGACAATAGTGCTCCTGCTGCTAGAATGTTGTTTTCCAAGGTTCTGCTCCTAGTGGCGCCGTTTTGCTACTGCTAGCGATACTTATATTTCTGCTGCTGTGTTTTCGCGCATGTTCAAGTGCACTTCTCCCTTTAATGTTAAGCCTAATGCTTAAGCGCTACGGCTTATACCCTGACTCCTGACCTCTAGACCCCAAACCCTGATTCTTTTTTTTGTGCTTGCCTGCAGGAGACAGAGCCCCACTTCATTCGCTGCACAAAACCAAACGACCAGCAGCAACCAAAGCTATTTATCGGACGTAAAGTCTTGCCGCAGCTAAGGGCCCTCTCTGTCACGGAGGCCATCCAACTTCGAAGCGTTGGTTATTCCTACAGGTAGGGCTTGTGATGTAGCTTCTTGGGCTTAGGGAAAAGGAAATTCTACGGGCAGCGCGACATATATACGTCTGCAGCTGGGAAATAGTCAGCGGACTATGCTTAAGGTGCTTAAATGGTAATTCGTATATTGTAAATCGAAAAATACCTCCGTATGGCTATATCGATGCGCATGAATACATTACGCTTTCATGTAAATGAAAATGCTCGTATCTTATAGAAGCACCGTCATATGTATGAAGCATAATGGATACCTGCATATGCATGCACATGAACATGTGTTTGAGCGATTTTATATGGAAGCGTTTTTGGTACGTACTCCTATTGGCACAGCTGCAGCAACGCTACGGTGGACGCATTGCGTTTACTCTCCGATAACTTCTTGAGTTTTGGAACTTGCCACCTTGTGTTTACCCAGGCGCCCCTTCGCCGACTTCTTGCGGCAATTCCGCCTTTTGAATATTTCAGCTTACGGAAAAATTGCAGGGGGCCTCCTTGGAAGTTCCACTGCCGAAGGGGCCCCGTGTGAGGGCGCGCCAGCCTCGTTGTAAAGAGCTGGACTGAAGGAATAAAAGAACTACAGAGTGTGTTTGAACATGGTTTTCCTGATTCGAGAGGCTCAACAGCAGCTGCTGCAGCAGCAGCGGGAGCAGCTGCTACTGCTGCGGCCACTTGTTCGCACTCTGGTAGCTATCTGCCTCCGCAGGAATCTTAAAAAGATTTCTGCGGGGAGACCCACATTAATTCCAGTGTGCGGCTGCAGGCTCACGTGCGGCGGCAGCTTCTGCTGCTCGAAATGAGGGGCCACAGCGCTGCGGCAGCAACTGCAGCAGCAGCCGCACCAGCAGCAGCAGCAAACGAAGGTGTCAGCAGGAAACAAACCACAGTCTAAAGGCATTAGAGGCAAACAGACTAAAGCCCGGGAGAAATGGGAGTGTCATGACAACCATGGAAAGTTCAACATGTCTACATAAATGGCAAAAAATTAAATGCCGTTAACAGCAAAAAAAATTGTAGGAGGAATTGCAGCAGCAACGCTGCAAAAAGGCGATGAGAGCATTTAAAATCTGACAAGAAGTCAGTGAAGACCTCACCTGTAGATCTTTTCATAATTTGTAGTTTTCCCATTATTTGCCTGCCTCTCTTTTTGTATGAACATATACATTTACGCAGATCTGCACAAGTATACGTGCGGCTATGTGTATAAATGTATGTACGTATATTAAGCATACGAGTATACATAGTACGTACACAGATGGAGACGTCCATTTGTACTTACTCAGACTTCCAACTCGACTGCTTATGTATCCACACATTTTCGCTTGTATTTAAGTATTAGTATTCCATGATAATGCATCTGTATGCTTTCATGCATCGAAACACAGGTAGATACCCAGCACCGTTCAACGCCTGAACACAGACTGAACGATGCTGAATAAGGATTAAATCTCAGCATTCGCATCAATCTAAAGTCACCCCGCGCAAATACAGCGTCGAGAAAATGGGACCTGCGCCAACTTGTTTAGTTGTCGCGGCTTTACTGTTGCCGTCCGCGTGAAGCGCGGGCTGCCCAACTGAAAAGCACAGTACTGGCCGCACTATTGCCCCTGCACAGAATCAGGTGAATACGTAGTTAGTTCTGTGCCTCCAATATCAACAAAAATTTCAGCAGAAAGCCCATCGAAAAACATTAAAAGTATGTAGAGACAGTCAAGGTGCCTGAAATCGGCCCTAGTGTTGAACACATTCGTTGGTACCCCTTTTCACAGACCAACTCCACGTAAGTGCAACACTGTTGCTTGCATCATGTCGACTTACGCAACTCCATTAAGACTGGCCACTGAGCACCGCTTTGCAAGTTCAGTATTGGGCAACTGCATGCGACTTTCGCTGGCTTCTTTGTTGCCAAAGCACACCACAACCCAACCCACGCCCCAAATTTAATAAAAGCCAACGCCTTAGTCGCCAAAATGACCAAGCCGTAACACGATGCACATGCCCTCAAATAGTACGCTCAGGATTGGGTAGCTGCATGCCGCTTCCGCCCGTCTCTTCGTTGTCAACGCACACAACCCTACCTACGCCGCAAATTCAGTAGAAACGGAAGTTTGAGCCATCGAAATGACCAATCCGTAACACTAGTTACACACCCTCAAATAAATGAACTACACTTCGAGGACAACACACTGCGGGGAGTAGCTTGGAGGATCTGGGGATGTGACCGCCCGCCATTCCAAACGATGGCGTCTCGGCTCTCCAACTGCACACCAATTTTGCAAAGCTTCAAAACTGGGAGCGCCACACATTAAAAAAACCCGAAAGCACCAATGTAAATGAACTGGACTGCCTGATGACCAAAAGCTGAGGAGAATGCGAACCATTCAGCACCCTGGTGCTTCCCTGTGGGCTGGCCCTCACGATCCCCCAAGTGCTTGAGACGGGAATCGGCATCCGCAGCGAGACATTCTCGGGGAAAAGAAACAATTCAATACCTTATGAATTGTTCTATGAATACTTTGAGGATGCGTCACTGGCATTTGTTCGGGGAGGTGTACTGCGTCGCCAGCCCCAAACGGAGTTTGATTTTGGGGGTAAACCCAACCTCGTCAGTGCAAAAGCAGAATAAAAGCACAGGTGTGCAATTTTTTTTGAAAAAGATTTTACGGAAGCCTTAATTCCTGGAGCAGGAGTAGGGCTTGGGCATTACAGATTGGCATACCTGAGTTCCGGGCTTGGGAGTCTCGAGACGTGGCTGTCGAAACGTGGCTGTTTCGCCGTTGAGTTGATTAAGGGTTGGGGTGTGTGGTGGGAAATCTTGGCCTTGTTAGTTTCTTCCACGTTGAGACATTGATTCCTAGAGCAAGAATAGGGCTGGGGCATTAGAAATTGGCGTACCTGAGTTCCCAGCTTGGCAGTCTCGAGGCTTAACTGTTGTGTCGTTGAGTTGGTTGGGGGTTGCGGTGTGTGGTGGGGAGTCCTGGTTTTGCAATTTCCTTCCACGCTTTTTCCCTAATGAGTGGTGGACTTTTGTCGCTTGAAATGATATAGAGTCAAGGAAAGAAGCAGTTGCTGGAGCGGGCGTTGGGCGTTGCATGGACGTGAAGAGTGTGGTGTCGGTCGGGCACTTCGCGGCGAAGAGGTTGAGAAGGGAGTGCTTTTGCGAGGCCTAGCTTTCTTGGAGGCAGAGAAGAGGGATTGTTGAGCATTGTGTGGTGTGGAAGGGCGAAAGACGGAGGGAGGAGGGGATATATCTTCTTCAGTGCGTAGTGAGGAGATTGTGGAGGGAGGGCGTTACTGGCGGGATTGATGGTGGAGGAAGAAGATATGTTTTGGTGTGAGGGGTCAACAGTTGAGAGTCGGCGGCGCATGGAAGCGAAGGAGGGGGAGATGAGGAACTTTTTTTCGAAACGGTTCCGGCAGCTGAGGAAGGGAGCGGTTGGTGTGTGTTACGCCAGTGGGACAGCTGGATGGCAAGAAAGGCGGTGGTCCGTCGTTTGTGACCAGTTGTGCGTGGCGAGCCTCCGCCATCCTTTCTGGTGGTGAGCAGAAGGAAGGGACAGGTGTTCTCGTTGGTCAGGATGTGTGCTTCACCTGTTTGTCAGAGAAGCGTGTGCTGACCACGGGAGGACGGAGTTATGGAGTTTTGGGGGCCGTCGGCCGTGGAGGGCGGTGATCCTGGGTTATTGGGATGTAGAGGACCTGTGGAGAAGCGCCGCTCGTGGGTCTGTTGGTTGGAGAAGAGGGTTTGTGGGTGTTGTACTGGTGCGTTTTGCAGAAGAAATGATGTGGGGGAGCAAGAAAGGGCATGACAGGACACGTTGTGTAGGTTGTGCCTCCGCGTCTCCATTCTCAGTTTGGGAGGAGGGGTGTGGTGGGTGGGGGAGCAAGGTGTTTGCGTGCTGGTTGGAGGTTGTTTGCTTCTTCTTGTTTTGTCTGCGGTGGTATCAGTCGGCTGCACTGGATGCTTCGTAAAAGGTGCGGGGAGCACTAAGGATCAGGTGTTGCTGATGGGACAGCATTGCAGACTACGCGTGGAGCAAGCGGCCGTTCACTTTGGGGTGGTGAGTGTGTTGGTGAAGATGATTGGGCGGCTGAACCATACGCAGATGGTGTGCAGAGTTGCGCTTGCGTATATGGAAGCTGCGGCAATCAGGGTAGTCTCTTCTTGACAGAATCATGTTTGGAAGAAGCCAAATGAAGGGTTAGAGGTAGGGCTGTGGGGCAGTAGTCACGCAGCGTGTGGCGACAGTGCTGCATGCAGCGTTGTTTGTCCTGTTCCTCTCATCCTCAGGCCATTGGTGTTTGGCTTTGGAAGGAAAGAACATGATATAGAGGCCCTCCGTCTGCTTTTCAGTCGATCGGCAAGAGGGTTGTCTCTCTCCGCGTCGCCTGTGGGTCCGTCGCTACCGGTCTCTTAGTGTCCCTTCTCCTCTGTAATTGGGTCACATCGACGTGACCTTGCTGAGAAGGAGTAGGCATGTAAGAGTGTAGGGCTGGGAACGCATGCGGGGGAGGGAGCGGCGTTTTTTTGTCTCTTGTTTGGTCGAAGGAAGGCGTTGACGACAATAGCAACCTGGTTGATCCTGCCAGTAGTCATATGCTTGTCTCAAAGATTAAGCCATGCATGTCTAAGTATAAGCTTTTATACGGTGAAACTGCGAATGGCTCATTAAAACAGTTATAGTTTATTTGATGGTCTCATTTTACATGGATAACCATGGTAATTCTATGGCTAATACATGCGCAAAGGTCACCTCCTTTGGAGGGGCTGTGTTTATTAGATACAAAACCAACCCACTTTGTAGTGGAGTCTTGGTGATTCATAGTAACCGAACGGATCGCAGTTGGTTCTTTTGGGCCCGCGATGGATCATTCAAGTTTCTGACCTATCAGCTTTCGACGGTAGGGTATTGGCCTACCGTGGCAGTGACGGGTAACGGGGAATTAGGGTTCGATTCCGGAGAGGGAGCCTGAGAAACGGCTACCACATCTAAGGAAGGCAGCAGGCGCGCAAATTACCCAATGAAAACAGCTTCGAGGTAGTGACGAGAAATAACAATACAGGGCATTTTATGCTTTGTAATTGGAATGATGGGAATGTAAAACCCTTCCAGAGTAACAATTGGAGGGCAAGTCTGGTGCCAGCAGCCGCGGTAATTCCAGCTCCAATAGTGTATATTAGAGTTGTTGCAGTTAAAAAGCTCGTAGTTGGATTTCTGTCGTGGTCATCCGGCGTCGCCCGTATGGGTGTGTGCCTGGCATGCCCTCGGCTTATTTCCGGTAGCCTTCCGCGCTTAATTGCGTGTGTTGGTGTTCTGGAACTTTTACTTTGAGAAAAATAGAGTGTTTCAAGCAGGCTTGTCGCCCTGAATACTGCAGCATGGAATAATAAGATAGGACCTCGGTTCTATTTTGTTGGTTTCTAGGACCAAGGTAATGATTAATAGGGACAGTTGGGGGCATTCGTATTTAACTGTCAGAGGTGAAATTCTTAGATTTGTTAAAGACGAACTACTGCGAAAGCATTTGCCAAGGATGTTTTCATTAATCAAGAACGACAGTAGGGGGTTTGAAGACGATTAGATACCGTCGTAATCTCTACCATAAACTATGCCGACTAGAGATAGGGAAACGCCTACCTTGGCTTCTCCTGCACCTCATGAGAAATCAAAGTCTCTGGGTTCTGGGGGGAGTATGGTCGCAAGGCTGAAACTTAAAGGAATTGACGGAGGGGCACCACCAGGCGTGGAGCCTGCGGCTTAATTTGACTCAACACGGGGAAACTCACCAGGTCCAGACATGGGAAGGATTGACAGATTGATAGCTCTTTCTTGATTCTATGGGTGGTGGTGCATGGCCGTTCTTAGTTGGTGGAGTGATCTGTCTGGTTAATTTCGATAACGAACGAGACCTTAGCCTGCTAAATAGGGTCAGTAACTTTGCGGTTACTGTATCACTTCTTAGAGGGACTTTGCGTGTCTAACGCAAGGAAGTTTGAGGCAATAACAGGTCTGTGATGCCCTTAGATGTTCTGGGCTGCACGCGCGCTACACTGATGCATGCAACGAGTTTTTACCTTGGCCGACAGGTCTGGGTAATCTTTTGAGTGTGCATCGTGATGGGGATAGATTATTGCAATTATTAATCTTCAACGAGGAATGCCTAGTAGGCGCAAGTCAGCAGCTTGCGCCGATTAAGTCCCTGCCTCTTGTACACACCGCCCGTCGCTGCAACCGATCGGAGGGTCCTGTGAATTCATCGGACGGACAAGCCTTACTTTGTGGGGCTGGTCGGGAAGTTGCGTAAATAGAGCCCTCTAAAGGATGCAAAAGTCGTAACACGGTTTCCGTAGGTGAACCTGCGGAAGGATCATTCACACAATTCGCACGCCTGGAACGCGCTGCTGGTTTTACAGGTTTCAAGCATTCGCTTTGCCTGGGTGGCCAGCAGCAGGTAGTTGTCGGTGTTGTTGGAAAGAAAACTTTAGTCCATCGCAACCCTTGAATCTGTTTTTCTCTGCAACGGTTTTTCTGCTTTTTAAAAATTGAAGGAAGTTTTGCTGCTGCAAGGATATATCGCAGTAGTATGTACGTGGGCGATCGGGGGGGTGGTGGCGCATGCACGGGCTCGCGTGGGGCCTGTCGGTGGCAGCCCCAGCGCGCCGGCAACCAGCCCCGTGATCGTCGATCGCGCACGTACGTGGAGGGGATTATGAGAGGAGAAGACGCGCACGGGGCTGTGTCGTATGCAGAACGCTCGCGGCTCGGGCGATTGTTCCGTGTTGTGTGCTCTGCTGCATGCTGGTGTTTGCGTCCTGTCTCTTTCTCTCTCCGTTACATGCTGCTTGGAACTTTGCTTCAGCAAGGAACTTTTGCTCACTAAGGTGAATCGAATCACTTTTGTTGATGAGCAGAAGGAAGAATAGGTAGAAAGCGGAAAAAACTTTCAGCAATGGATGTCTTGGCTCACGCATCGATGAAGGACGCAGCGAAATGCGATACGCATTGTGAATTGCAGATTTCAGTGAACCATCAGATTTCTGAACGCACATGGCGCTGCTGGTATTTTGCCCGCAGCACGTCTGTTTCAGTGTCTCTTAACAACTCCTACTAGTAGGCCATGCTGCTGTCTGTCTCTGTTCCTTGTGGTCCTGTGAGGGTTCGGCGATGCTGCCGACAGAAGTGAGTGGTTTGCTCGTTTCTGTTTTGTGTCGCGGAATTTTTTCGGGTCACCAAAGGGGAGGTAGGAGCATGTTTGGTTTCATTTGAGTGTCGTTGCATTGGTTTTGAAGGAGATGCGGCGTCTCTCGAAATTGTTGTCGGCAGCGGTGCTGTGTGTCTGCACAGTGTGCCGTTTTACATGCCTGTGCTTTCTATAGTGTCGTCGTATGCTCCTTTCATTCGGAAAGAGAGAGATACGGTGGTTGTATTTTATGCAACATTGTTTGTCTCATTCTGGACGAATGTTTTGAGCAGGGCTAGGGCGAGGTATAATAGTGCATGGGTATGCGACAACGTGAAACGACATATAGTACACGGCACCATGCACGTGTTGCATGCGTCGTTTTTTCTCGGTATTACACATGTATGTATAGACCTGAAATCAGTCGAGGTTACCCGCTGAATTTAAGCATATTATTAAGCGGAGGAAAAGAAAATAACAATGATTCCCTCAGTAACGGCGAGTGAAGCGGGAAGAGCTCAAAGTGAAAATCGTGAGTCCCTTTGTTTGGCCTCACGAATTGTAGCCTCTAGAAGCGTGGCCAGTGGAGGGGCAGGTCCAAGTTTCTTGGAACAGAACATCAGAGAGGGTGACAGTCCCGTCCTTTGTCCTGCTTGTTAGGTCTCCACGTACGGTGCGCTTTTATTGAGTCGCGTTCATTGGGATTTGAGCGCAAAATGTGTGATAAGTTTCACATAAAGCTAAATATTGGCGTGAGACCGATAGTGAACAAGTACTGTGAAGGAAAGATGAAAAGGACTTTGGAAAGAGAGTTAAAAGTGTCTGAAATTGCTGAAAGGGAAGCGATTGAAACTTTAGCGTCTCTGGGGTGCCGATTGGGTACTTGTAGTGTTGTGCTCCCACACTTCCGTTACAGGGGTAGGGGGCGTTCAGTACTGCTTTTGTCCAGTTCGATCCCTGGAGGTTGGTCAGCATCAGTGAACTGACTGACTATACTCCCCGAGGAAGGTAGGTCTCTCGTGGGCTGTTATAGCCTCTGGGTTTGTGTTCAGTTGTTCACTGAGGTGTGTTTTTTTTTGCGTTCGTCAGCTTCACTTTCGAGTACTGACGTTCTGCGATGCTGTCCTTAACGGTTTCAACCGACCCGTCTTGAAACACGGACCAAGGAGTCTAACATATGTGCGAGTATGCGGGCCGAACCCCTGTATGCACAATGAAAGTGAGAGTAGGGAGAGGTTTGTTTTTTTGGCATGCCTCGCACCTACGACCGACCACGAGCTTTGCGAG
>NW_013541843.1:983219-1008793 GCF_000499545.2 Eimeria tenella
CATGCGAGCAAGACATCCAGTGCCGTCGCTGAGCGGCCTATCTTCGCAGGTACTGCGCTGCAATGATTTGGTTCTATTGTTGGATGCCAGATATCGCAGTTACGACCGAACCAACACAGAAAGCAACGCCCCAGCGTAGCCCAGTCGCTCCTTTGCGTAGCATTCCCTGCATTATGCATAAGGCTTGGCAGAATTTGAACAATGGAATGTGCGAACTCTGAATAGCCCGAGCTTTCTAGCCATAATCATGATGCTCGAAACCCCAATTCCACACCTATGGAGCATTCCAAAATAAAGCCTAAACGTTAGTACTCTCGGATACACTTTCGCTTGCCATCGTGGTGGAGGGCGTAACGCCTAAACTTTCCTACGGCTTGTCGTCCAAAGCCTGTTTTTTCCCTTAATCTTTTCTTGACCAAGAGACAGTCTCTACCAAAGGTGTGCTAGGCTTTTTGCACAAAGCAGCGAGACCACTGAGCATATATACATACACAAGAGGCGATACTGCAGTGTCGTCAGCAGCTGCAGCAGCAGCTGTTGACCACTTGGACGAGGATGGTGCCGAAATGGTGAGCGAAGGCCTAAGCGAGATAAACAGGAGAAGCAGCGGGACCTGCAGACGCGACAGCAGCAGCCTGGTCCGGCCGCTGCGTAGCTAGCTAAATACTTTCCAGGATTTTTTGCGGCGCAGGTGTCTTGCAAGCACATCATGTGTTGATGGCTTATTTTCGGCAAAACCTGCCGCTGCTTTTAAGGGATATGCAGCAGCAATCGTGGCTGCAGCAGCAGCGACAGCAGGAGCACCAGCGACAAGGAAGCAATAGCAACAACGGTAGTACCGAACGCCAGCAGCTGAACTTTGCTCAAAAATAATGAGGAATGCAGCAGCTGAACCATGGCATTCAGCAGCAGGTGCAAAAGTTAGTTCCTACTATTAGGGACAAACAGAAGACAGCAAGCAGCCGTGAACATTGTAGGGGCACTTTACGCCTAGGAAGCAGGCTTTGTCCTACGATCCACTAAGATTTAGCCTGCGTTGAACGATGTGTTATTATTTCCATAGCTCCCCTTTGCTTGCTGGGACTGGAAAGGTGTGTGCCCCGTTGCTCCGGTAGGTTTCCGCCATCCCGCTGCACACAGCCCCTTCTGCGATCAACGCGCTCGTCCCACACGCTCCGCCAGCTCTGTGCTTCCTGGGTGCTTCCGAACCCGTAACGGTGCCCACCTTTGCATGTGCTACCTCATTGCGCTTGTACAGTGCGCGCTGGGCAAGCACCCTTGCTGACCTACCCTGATTCGCATGTGCTTTGCCTGATGTCCTTTCCCTGTATTTTGCTGTCATCTCTGGTCCAGTTGTTTACCTGCTGGGTGTGTCCGCTAAGTTGGCCTGCGTTGCACGATGTGTTTTTATTTCCCTAGCTCCCCTTCGCTTGCTGGGATTGGACAGATGTGCCCTATGCCCCCAGTAGGTTTCTGCCATCCTGCTGCACACAGCCGTTTCCGCGGTGAACGCGCTCGTCCTACACACTCCGCCAGCTCTGTCTGTGCATTGAGATTATTTTTTGCTTGCTCGGTCCGTCCAAACGCACATCGCTGAGGTGCCCAGCTTTGCATGAGCTCTCTCCAAGGCGCTCTTCGTGCATTACATACACTCTTGTCACGCCTCTGTGCCTTTATCCCCTTGTGCTGGTTGCTGCTTGGTGGGTGTGCGCCCGAAGATCAGTACCCAGATTCGCATATGTTATGCCTGATGTGCTCTCTGTGTATTAAGCTCTGTCAACTCTGTTCCTGTCTTCGTGCGCTCTTTGCTTTCTGGGTGGGTGTATGTGTGTGCAACTTCGCATGTGTTCTCCCCAATGCGTTCTTGGTGTATTCCACTCTGTCATCTCTGTGCGCTTATGCCCTTGTGCTTGCTTGCTTGCTGGGTGTGCGCGAAGCTCGCTGGATGTGTGCGTCCAGGAACGAACAGACTGACATGCGAGCAAGACATCCAGTGCCGTCGCTGAGCGGCCTATCTTCGCAGGTACTGCGCTGCAATGATTTGGTTCTATTGTTGGATGCCAGATATCGCAGTTACGACCGAACCAACACAGAAAGCAACGCCCCAGCGTAGCCCAGTCGCTCCTTTGCGTAGCATTCCCTGCATTATGCATAAGGCTTGGCAGAATTTGAACAATGGAATGTGCGAACTCTGAATAGCCCGAGCTTTCTAGCCATAATCATGATGCTCGAAACCCCAATTCCACACCTATGGAGCATTCCAAAATAAAGCCTAAACGTTAGTACTCTCGGATACACTTTCGCTTGCCATCGTGGTGGAGGGCGTAACGCCTAAACTTTCCTACGGCTTGTCGTCCAAAGTCTGTTTTTTCCCTTCATCTTTTCTTGACCAAGAGACAGTCTCTACCAAAGGTGTGCTAGGCTTTTTGCACAAAGCAGCGAGACCACTGAGCATATATACATACACAAGAGGCGATACTGCAGTGTCGTCAGCAGCTGCAGCAGCAGCTGTTGACCACTTGGACGAGGATGGTGCCGAAATGGTGAGCGAAGGCCTAAGCGAGATAAACAGGAGAAGCAGCGGGACCTGCAGACGCGACAGCAGCAGCCTGGTCCGGCCGCTGCGTAGCTAGCTAAATACTTTCCAGGATTTTTTGCGGCGCAGGTGTCTTGCAAGCACATCATGTGTTGATGGCTTATTTTCGGCAAAACCTGCCGCTGCTTTTAAGGGATATGCAGCAGCAATCGTGGCTGCAGCAGCAGCGACAGCAGGAGCGCCAGCGACAAGGAAGCAATAGCAACAACGGTAGTACCGAACGCCAGCAGCTGAACTTTGCTCAAAAATAATGAGGAATGCAGCAGCTGAACCATGGCATTCAGCAGCAGGTGCAAAAGTTAGTTCCTACTATTAGGGACAAACAGAAGACAGCAAGCAGCCGTGAACATTGTAGGGGCACTTTACGCCTAGGAAGCAGGCTTTGTCCTACGATCCACTAAGATTTAGCCTGCGTTGAACGATGTGTTATTATTTCCATAGCTCCCCTTTGCTTGCTGGGACTGGAAAGGTGTGTGCCCCGTTGCTCCGGTAGGTTTCCGCCATCCCGCTGCACACAGCCCCTTCTGCGATCAACGCGCTCGTCCCACACGCTCCGCCAGCTCTGTGCTTCCTGGGTGCTTCCGAACCCGTAACGGTGCCCACCTTTGCATGTGCTACCTCATTGCGCTTGTACAGTGCGCGCTGGGCAAGCACCCTTGCTGACCTACCCTGATTCGCATGTGCTTTGCCTGATGTCCTTTCCCTGTATTTCGCTGTCATCTCTGGTCCAGTTCTTTACCTGCTGGGTGTGTCCGCTAAGTCGGCCTGCGTTGCACGATGTGTTTTTATTTCCCTAGCTCCCCTTTGCTTGCTGGGATTGGACAAATGTGCCGTATGCCCCTCAGTAGGTTTCTGCCATCCTGCTGCACACAGCCGTTTCCGCGGTGAGTGCGCTCGTCCTACACACTCCGCCAGCTCTGTCTGTGCCTTGAGATTATTTTTTGCTTGCTCGGTCCGTCCAAACACACATCGCTGAGGTGCCCAGCTTTGCATGAGCTCTCTCCAAGGCGCTCGTCGTGCATTACATACACTCTTGTCACGCCTCTGTGCCTTTATCCCCTTGTGCTGGTTGCTGCTTGGTGGGTGTGCGCCCGAAGATCAGTACCAGATTCGCATATGTTGTGCCTGATGTGCTCTCTGTGTATTAAGCTCTGTCAACTCTGTTCCTGTCCTCGTGCGCTCTTTGCTGTCTGGGTGGGTGTATGTGTGTGCAGCTTCGCATGTGTTCTCCCCAATGCGTTCTTGGTGTATTCCACTCTGTCATATCTGTGCCTTTATGCCCTTGTGCCTGCTTGCTTGCTGGGTGTGCGCGAAGCTCGCTGGATGTGTGCGTCCAGGAGCGAACAGACTGACATGCGAGCAAGATATCCAGTGCCGTCGCTGAGCGGCCTATCTTCGCAGGTACTGCGCTGCAATGATTTGGTTCTGTTGTTGGATGCCAGATATCGCAGTTACGACCGAACCAACACAGAAAGCAACGCCCCAGCGTAGCCCAGTCGCTCCTTTGCGTAGCATTCCCTGCATTATGCATAAGGCTTGGCAGAATTTGAACAATGGAATGTGCGAACTCTGAATAGCCCGAGCTTTCTAGCCATAATCATGATGCTCGAAACCCCAATTCCACACCTATGGAGCATTCCAAAATAAAGCCTAAGCGTTAGTACTCTCGGATACACTTTCGCTTGCCATCGTGGTGGAGGGCGTAACGCCTAAACTTTCCTACGGCTTGTCGTCCAAAGCCTGTTTTTTCCCTTAATCTTTTCTTGACCAAGAGACAGTCTCTACCAAAGGTGTGCTAGGCTTTTTGCACAAAGCAGCGAGACCACTGAGCATATATACATACACAAGAGGCGATACTGCAGTGTCGTCAGCAGCTGCAGCAGCAGCTGTTGACCACTTGGACGAGGATGGTCCCGGAACCGAAGTGAACGAAGGCCTAAGCGAGATAAACAGGAGAAGCAGCGGGACCTGCAGACGCGACAGCAGCAGCCTGGTCCGGCCGCTGCGTAGCTAGCTAAATACTTTCCAGGATTTTTTGCGGCGCAGGTGTCTTGCAAGCACATCATGTGTTGATGGCTTATTTTCGGCAAAACCTGCCGCTGCTTTTAAGGGATATGCAGCAGCAATCGTGGCTGCAGCAGCAGCGACAGCAGGAGCGCCAGCGACAAGGAAGCAATAGCAACAACGGTAGTACCGAACGCCAGCAGCTGAACTTTGCTCAAAAATAATGAGGAATGCAGCAGCTGAACCATGGCATTCAGCAGCAGGTGCAAAAGTTAGTTCCTACTATTAGGGACAAACAGAAGACAGCAAGCAGCCGTGAACATTGTAGGGGCACTTTACGCCTAGGAAGCAATTGCAGGCGTAAAGTTCGTCTTCTGGGGAATGAGTTCAGACAAGCTACTGCTGCTGCCACCCCTTCTGGCTGCTGTTACTGCTACTCCTGCTGAGGCAACTGCTGCTGCCACTACTGCTGCCAATGGTGCCACTGCTGTAGATGGCAATGCTTAAGGGGGGAAAAATTGCCCGACAACGGCACAAGCAGGAGTAACAGCTGCTGCAGCACCGTGTAAGCTGGAGAAATCAGCGCTACTGGCAGCATCAAGTTGTTGGAAAGCTTTTATAAAACGGTCGGAGGGGAAAAGAGACCAAGAAAAGCGGGGAGGAACCTGTCATTTTGCAACACGCGAGACCAAGAAAAGCGGGGAGGAACCTGTCATTTTGCAACACGCGAGGCTTATGGTTCAGCTTTCAGCGCTCAACCTCTTAAAGTGTCAGGACCTTAGGCCTACACCTTGTCGTTGTTGTACCACTTAAGCACTTAAATTGGCCTTTGCAGCCGCAGAAGCGCCAGTAACATCTGAATAGTGCAATTCACACTGCTCACCGATGGTACATTTTGTTTGCGCTAGCCGGAAAGAACAAGGCACATAGCCAACCAAGAAACATCACCAAGTAGAAATAGAGAGCAGCACCACCAAACAACAGCAAAACGCAGCAGCTCCCAGCAGCAGAACCAAAGAACAACAGCAAGTAGCACCACCAAATAGCAGCATCGAGCAGGACAACCAAGAAGCAGCAGCAGCAACAAAAAGCAGCAACAGACAGCAGCCGCTACAGTGGCACGAGAGCCCTGCTTCTGGCTATCCTGCAACCGTGGCCATTGGTGATGTGGCTGGTTTCGTTGCTACACCTGCCGATGGACGCTGATGCAGCGGAAGCCGAATATCTTCAAAAATGCCTGTCCCTCAGAGAGTAGGCCATTCCCTTTGGGATACTGCTGCCTCTGAAGCTCTCGTTTGTGTGGCTATAACCGCTGTTGCTTTACTTGCGGAATTGAGTCGCAGAATGAAACAAATAAATTAAGTGAAGAATCACTTAGCAGAGTGCAGTCACTACCGCGGCTGTCTCACCATGCCAAGCCAGAAACTGAGGAAACCTTCAGGGGAGAACACGACAAATAAGATCACGCTGAAGGTGTACGCGCCTAAAATCAGCGCCATTGGGTACTATTGCCGTCCTTGAAGCAGCAATATCAGCGGCAGATACTGCAGCACTACCAGCTGGAGTCGCAGCCGTACCAATGCACCACCTTTTGAAGCAGATGCCTGTGCAGAGTGTGCAGTTGACGAAGGCGTGAGGAGCCACATCAGCAGGATCGGCAGCTTCAGCAACAGCTCCAGCAAGAAATTGGCGGGAGCTACTGGTAGAAAGAGCAACTGCTGCAGTAAAGTCATGGAGCAGGACTCTGCTGCTGCTCGACGTGCATCCGTAGCTGCAACTAATGCCCAAGAGAAGCGGCACCTAACCTGTCGTAAGCGTTCGCATATCCGCGAAACCAATGATGCAAACAACGGTACGGAGGCGTGTGCCAGGGAAACGGAAGAAAAAAGCGAAAAGCAGTGAAGGCCAGCACATTATTACGGAATTAGAGGGGCCCCTCGAAGAATATTCCCTTTAGTACCCTTCAGGCAAGCCCGAAAGTCTGTTCATAATCCCATGTGGAGGTTGGAGGCCGCGTTGAGGCTTTGACTGGCCAGATCAAAGGCGGTTCTACTCCAACGGCTTTTCTTCGTCACTCAGCTACCTTTCCTTAAGATGTTTAGATTGAAGCAGAGTCACGAAAGAGACACACTGGCTGGCTAATTCTAGCTTTCGCTGTCGCCTTGAAGCTCGTCACCTAGTTCTACGCTGCCTACTACTTTCTCTTGATGCCTTTTCATTTTGATTTCAGGATTCCCAAGCATATGGCTACTGGTATACCCACAGCAACTCCAGATCCCAACGCCCCGGAGCTTCCAGCCCTCATAGCTCTTATAAGCCCTATTGTATGCTTCCCTAAGGTTCCAAGCAAACTTTCAGGTGGCTCTTGCGGGCTTGTGCACGCTTAAAGTGCTGTTACGATGGCCTGGCAAGCAGTCCCATACTGGCCCTCTCGGGATATTCTTGAGACGCTTGCACTAGCGCTTGGGAAAGTCCCTCTGTCTGCTCTGAAGTCCGAGAATAGTTTCCTTTCCCGCGAAGCTTGGGAACGCGCTGGAACGCACTTTCAGCATCCGATGAACAGCTGCGAACAGACTCATGAGGGTCCCCATAGGCTCATCTGAGGCCCCTCAGAGGCCTTTCCAAATTCGTTTGGGGGTCTTGTAGAGGCCTTTTCGTGGGTCCCGAAACCGCCTCACAAATCCCCATGGGGCCTATAGAGCAACTTAAAGTTGTTGTGACGGCCAACCTCTGGGAGGGCCTCCTTCAAGAGACCCGTGTACGCCGTGGGTCTGTGGGTCCCCTAAATCTTCAGGCCCATTCCAGAGCAACTCCGTCGACGCCACTCTAGAAAGCCCAAGAAAGCCCTTCAGGGGGTCCTTTGGAGGCCCTTCCGTGCTCCTCTAGGGACCACTGGGGTCCCCGAAGGCCTTTGCCTCGAAGCGAAATGGGCAATAAGACTTCTAACATTCGTAGGCAATAAAGGGGGCACTGTTGCTGTTTGTGCAGTTGAGCGCAGTTCAAACCAAGCAGATGATCGTGTGTATATATGTTTATATTTATATATTTACATTGCGCAAATATGCATATATATTAATGTATGTATGTATGCACGCATCTCTGCAGGTGTATGTACTATATACATAATATATAAATATCCACGAATATACACACACATGTTTACATGTATATGAATATATAGGTATATCTATATATATAAGCATACACAAATATATATATATGCATATATACATGCACTGCATGTATTTATTAAAGCAACACACATGCAACATGCAACAAGGGTGGCCACCCTAACCCAAACATGCAAACGCATAATCCAGCATAAACCCGGCAAATGGCTGGAAGCGCGGAACCAAAACCGAGACCCTGAGTCCTAAACCCTAGGGCCTGTCCTACTCAGGGAAAGGGAAGGGCCTGCTCTGAGTACTGATAGGTGTAGGGCTGAGAGGAGTATACATCTGGCTCTCCTGCATGTGTGCGAGTTTCTCGGTCGATATAATCCAGGATTTGAAGAACCTCGTGGTCAACTTGCTGCTGCTGCTGCGGGCTCTTGCTGCTGCTTTTGCTGTTGCTGGTGCTGCCGCGGCTTCGCCTGCCGTTGCGCCCTCCCCCACGGATGCGCCGTTGAGGCGCTACAAAGAACAACCCCACCAGGAGCACCAGCACACCAACGGAGAGCTTTGCCAAACGCGGCCTGAGGTCTATTTGGACATCCTCTTCCTGCTCTGCTGTAGTTGCTTCTGTTCTTGGAACTCGTGGTGATTCTGTGGCCGTCGCGGCTACTGTTCCCGGGGGTGTGGAGCAAAGGGGTGCTGTTGCGGCCTTCGCAGCAGCTGCCTTTCGAGCTGCTGCAGCTTCTGCTTCCTGTCTTGCTGCTGCAGCAGCTGCGTTGCTTGCTGCAGCTGCTACTTCGCTGTCCCGCATCCTTCGGTGCGCCAGCAAATTTTCGCGCAATCCAAAAAGCCCCTTATTTCCATAAATGCTGCTTCTCGACGCTGTTGCTGCTGTGGGAGCTGCCTTTGCTGTTCTGAGTGGCGCGTCGTGCCCATGCGCATGATTCTCCGCTGAGATCACACCCCAAACCATGCATTTTCAGTCTTAAACCCCATTCTGAAAGCTCTAAATCCTATGTGGTGAATCCTTATCCGTCAGCTCACATCTTTGGATTATGAAGGGTATAGCTTCGTCCGCTGCTATTGGTTCTATTTGTGCGTCTGCTGCTGCAACAAAGGTGAGCTGGCACTGCGTTGGGCCCGCAGAGACATGCAAAGGAGTAAAGCCTGCTGCTGCTGCTGCTGCAACAGAAAGAGAGTCACGTGCGTCAACTTTTAGTTCCACCTTAGATACTGACGAAGCAGCAGCTGCCTCCCGCAGAAGAACGAGAAGCTCCGTTTCTAAAAGTCACAAATTCGACAACCCAAGATATACGCCCTTAACCCTACACAGGGGCACCTGCCACAGGCTAAACCATAGGCCATAAGTCCTACCCCGAAACCCTAACCCGCGAACGATGAAGAGAAGCCAGGGCTCTATTCAAGAATTATAAACTGAGCTGTTGCGCCCTATAAAACGCTGATCAATCCGCTACGGACTAACGTATAACGTTAAGGGTCTGAAATGTACCCATAGCTTGCTTATCCTCCGCAAATGAGAGAACAACAGCACCCAAAACCTCATTTTCAGAATTAGGGATGGCAGCAGCCACTGCCCCGACAGCCACGCCTTCTTCGTCAAGCGCTGCACGCAAACCCTACAGAATGAGTTCTTGACCTTACACCCTAAGCCCTAAACCCCAAGTCAGGCGTCTCACTCCCACCTCAGTGCTACAGTTTGACATGAGGCTCCACCTGGCATTTAACCTCATGCATTAAGGCCCACGGATTTCAGGGCTCAGGACCAACCTATAAAGGATATGGGCGACTGCTCTAGCAGTGAATCGTACAGCAGCTGTTGCTCCTCCTTTTGATGCTGCATCTGTAGCCTCAATTTTAGCCGCGTCTTCTCGTCAGCCTTCTTCCAGGCAACAGTCCTCAGTCCAAGCCGTCCTGCACTCAAGCGCTAGACCCTTAGCATAAAGATACAGGGGCCTTGAACTCGCCAAAGCCTTAAACCCCTAACCCAGAAACGTGTTCCTTAAGCCACCTGCTGCGTCACCTGTTTTGCACTAGAGGAATAGGATTTAGCTACCACTCAGGGTTTACGGTCTCGTGTTAAGGGTAGGCTTTTCCGCTACATTCCACGAACTGATGTACATCAGCTCAGCAGGTTTCATGGCCGCGGCCATAGGGTTTAAGGTTTTAGCTCCAGGGTCTAGGGTTCACTTGTGGGTTTCTGGAGCTCTCTGAGAGCCGGCGTTGCCGCCCAATGCAATTCTGCGCCCTCTCCCCAAGCCGTAAAGGGAAAGGACATATTAACTCCCGATAAAGAAAACGAGGAAGAGACAAATGAACGGAGCAGAGAAGTGTCTGAAGCTGCACACGCGCCTGAGACGCGCGAGGCCCGCTCAACCCAAGCCTCCTCCAGAAACATTCGCAGCAAGGCACTCCCTGCACAGACAAACCCTAGAGCGAAAACTCTGAGCCATCGACCCTATGCCTTTCTTGTGGCTGTGAGAAAGGTCTCTGGTTCGGGGAGTTCAGTGGCGCATGCGAGTTGTTACGCGTTAGGGTTTAGAGTTTAGCTTCTAGGTCTTGCCTGTCTGGGCGCTTCCATCAGTGAATATGCTGGTGATTTCTGCTTTCTCTCCATGTATGAAGCCGAAAAGAGTTCCCTTCGTCTCCACTATGGTTCTTCTGCTTCTTTTGTTGCTGCTGCTAGCAGCAGCCACAGCAGCAGCAGCAGTAGCAGGCACAGCTCCTGCTGTTGTGGCTCGGGTAGCGGGAGCAGGCGCTCGCGGCACATTGAATAGTTCCCTCTCCGCTGCAGCTTCTGCTTGCACAGAATCCTCAGGTGCCACTTCTGTGCCGCTGCTAGCTGTCGCAGAGGTTTTGTCATCAGAAGCTGCTGGTGCTGTTGGTGCTCCTGTTTCTTCTGCCGGCTTTGCTTCTGCCGCTGAAGCAGCTGCTGCTGCTTCTGAGCGTACTGGCGTTGCTTCAGCCGTTGTCTCTGTTGATTCCGTTGTTGATTCTCGTGTAGTTTCTTCC
The DNA here is from genome assembly GCF_000499545.2 of Eimeria tenella. Classification (NCBI taxonomy): domain Eukaryota; phylum Apicomplexa; class Conoidasida; order Eucoccidiorida; family Eimeriidae; genus Eimeria; species Eimeria tenella. Next base: position 993,963 of record NW_013541843.1, read on the forward strand.
GTTGGAGCTTCTGCGGTTGCTCTTGTTGCTCCTATTGTTTCTTCTGCTTCCATTGGTTCTGTTGATTCCACATCAACAGTTATCGAGACCCAAACAGCGTTCGTTTCTTCGGGTCCCCTAAACTTCGAGACCCTTAGGTAGTGCTTGACCTGCTGCTGTTGCTGCTGCTGTTGCTGCTGCTGTTGCTGCTGCTGTTGCTGCTGCTGTTGCCGCTGCTGGTGCTGCTGCTGATGCTGCTGCTGCTCCGCGCCCTCCGTGCCCTTGCTGCTGCCGAGAAAGAAATGGGTGGGTTCTGACACCGTTTGTGCGAAAGCCGCGCAACAGCACCAGCACAGGCAGCTCAACAGCAACAACAGCACCGGCAACCCGCTCCCGCTACTACTGCCGCTTTTGCTGCTGCACCGGCTGTTGCAGCAGAGACCGTTGCAGCGGCTGGAAGCGCTAGAGAGGGTGCTTCTACTGGTTCTACTGCTGCTACTGCTGTGGCAGCTGCACAGGAAAGCGAACATCTTGGCTAGCATGTGGGGCCAGATGGCCCCTCTCCGAGCAGGCCCATTTAAGCACAGCGGCCAAACCCCAAATCCTAAACCCTAAAACCTGAACCTCAAACCTTGACCCATGAAATACAGAGTCAAAAGCACGCATGAGAATTTGAAAAGAACCACCTTGAAGGAAGAAAGCACAAAGGCAAAAGTGAAGCTCCTCTGTTGGGTCGATGCTCGGGGCTGGGTTACAGTCCCTAAACTCTATTCCTACAGACTGAAACCCCAGACCCTAAACCCTGAACCATAGACTCTAAACCTTGAGGAAGCGCTTAACCCTACGAGCGATTGTATCAAGCCCAAACCCAAGACATTTCTATGGTGGAGACGGCACGCAAATGTGGCGATTCCCATTGCGAGGGTCAAGAGTTTCTGTGGGGATCGGGCCGCAAACCCTAGACGGTAAACCTTTGACTAAGTCCATAATTGTAGTCTACAGGATCCCCCAGACCGCAAAGCTCCACAGACAAATCCCATGCGCTCCCTTCTGCAGCACAGCAGCAGCCCAGGTCAACAGGGAGCCGCAAAGCAGCAGCAGCAGCAACAGCAGCACGAGAGCCAGCAGCAGGTACTGGCAGGACGTCAGTACTTGTACTGGAAGCAACAAAAACATCAGCGGCGCGCAGGGCAACCGCTGCCGCACCAGCAAATTCAGCAGTAGCCGGGACCCCGACAGCAGCAGCAGGACCAGCAGCAGCCGAGGCAACCCTCGTCTGTCGCTTTTTTACAAGGACGTCGTCTCTCTGTCTTCTTCTCAAGAGGTTCTTTCCTTCGCAAACAGAATAATCGCACCTTACGCTTTGAATAGACACGACTTGCTGGTGCTGCTGCAGCAGCTCTCAGTCCTGCAGCACGTACGCAGCAGCAGCAGCAGTTTCAAAGCTTTCTGGATTAGAGCAGCAGCAACTTTGCAGGCGCACAAAACGGATGCACACCTTCTGCGCCTCTCTTTTCTCTACCTTGCAGACGCCAAGTGCACCAACGCCGTGGTTGACATCGTAAGCGTTAAACCCTAAGCCCTAAATGAATAAGTGCAAGGTGAAGGCGTGGAGTGTCCTGTGCCCGAGATGAATCAGCGCTCACAGCCATGACCAGCAACAGGAATGGCAACAGGAGCAGCAGGGCGTGCGACAGCACGTTGTGAGTACTGCACGAAGGCTTGATGCTTTCGGGCCTAGACCCTTAGGCTTAGGGGTCTGCTGCTGCTGTTTTCAGCTGCCTCTGCTGCACCCGCATGTGGCGACATTCACTGTGCTGGAGCTGTCGGACATATTTTGGCGTTTTTCTGTCCTCTCTCTTTCCTTACAGCGTGCTGCTGCTGCTGCTCCTGGCCCATGTAGGGTTTCTGCTTTCAAAGAAGAGTTGCTGTTGCAGCTGATGCGCAGGCACAATGTGCTGCAGAAACAGCTACAGCACCAGCCACAGCAGCTGCAGCTGGTCCCGCAGCAGCAAATACTGCTGCTGTACAGGCTGTTGTACGGCGCAGCGAAATTAAAAATGAAATTCGACGACGCACCGAAACTCTTTCAACCGATTGTCGATAAAGGCACGCCATTCCCGAGGGTTTAGGGTCAAGGGTTGAAAGCTTTAGGGTTTTAGGATATGTGAGGTGGCCCAATGAGGTTTCTCGTGGGCGGGAGTTGCTTCATAGTGGGGAAGGGTCAGGCGCTTAGAGCTTAGAGGTCCCAATAAGAGTCCAGGGTTATCTTTAAGATTTTCGAGACTATGGTTTGTGCGTGCAGCATGTGAGGTGCTGGACCGCGTCGAAGCCTCCGAAGCCTCCGAGGGATTAGTGTTTAGGGTTTTCTCTCCCTCTCAAACTGTGCGGGTGGTTTGGGCTGCGGCAGCCCTGCAGGCCCCAAACCCTCAAGTTTTTGAGCTGGCGAGAACGCGCATTCTTGTAATGCTGAACCCTAAGATCTGAGTTGAATTGTGCAGCCACACTGCTGCAGCTGCATGGCTTCATTCAGGGGTTCTGGCGACTCCTGGACTATCTCGGTGATTCAAGGTCTAGGGTTTTGCAGAAGCTGCCAACTGCGGAAACTCAGACCCTCAAGATGCTCGTGGTGTGAGCAGTGGTACCATAGCAGAGATCTAAGGTTTAGGGTGTGGCTTGTGTGCGCAGGGGTGCGTCGACGATTTGTCATTCGAAGAAATTCAAATTCTGCTGCAAGTCTTCGAGGCGATTGGAATGGCGTAAACCTTAACCACTGGCCTCTTAAAACCTAAACCCTTGGAAACGCCTTACAGCAGCTGTCTAGAAGAAGCGGAGGGTACGCGCTAGAAACGAAAGAGGCAAAGAGGGCTTAGGACTTTGGGTTTGGTGCATTATTGTTCAGAGATCCTGCATTCACGGCGACACTTCAAACGGAGCTGCAGCGCATCGCCTCTTTGACTGGTGAGCTATTTCTATGTTGTCGGCTCTTCAAGGTAGAATGCCGAATTCAGGGTTTGGGTTATAAGGCTCAGGCCTCAGCGTTATTGGCTGTGGTGCTCATGTGTCATCCCCCACACGCCTGTAGATGCTGCGTAGGCGGTGGGGTGTGCAGGGCCACATTTAAGGCTCAGGCTTGGGGGTTTAGGGTTTGCGTTTTACAGGGGGTCACTCGAATTCCGCAGCGCCACGCCGGAAGAAGTTTAAGACGGAAGAAAAGAGGGTAAGGCAACGTGTCTTACCAGAGCATAGGATTCAAGGTTTAGCATGGGCATTCGCCGTTGCTGCTGCTGGGGCCGGTGCTGCTGGTGAGGCTGCTGCTGCTGGTGCTGCAGCTGCTTCGAACTGGCTCGTTCCTATTTACCGATCCTTTTTGCAAGACAGGTGCGATGCACCACCAGCAGACTGCCAAGCAGCATCATCCCTTAAGCCGACAACTAGTAACGGCGGCAGCAGCAGCAGTTGTGCACTGCTGGCGTGCAGGTATCAATGACAGACCCTCTCCCGTCCTACTCACTTAACCGCAAACCCTGAACCCTCAGCCTCGAGCCGTCTCTTACCGCTTGAGCTAGGAAAGTCTGCTGCAGCAGCAGCAGCAACCCCGTGAAGCTGCGGTATACGTTTAGCTTGCAGCGGGTTCTTCCCATCCCTTCGGAAAGGAAGAATCAATTGCATTTGAATATTTCTCAATTGAAAAAACAAAGGCTCCAAAGGAAGAAGTCCTGCTAGAGTTAGGGGCTCTTTCCATGCACCCAGAAGTCCCCTTTCAAATTTTAAGCTAAAAAGTCCTGCTGCCGCTGCCGGTATTGCGGTTGCTACTGCTGTTGCTGCTGGGACAGGAGTATTCAGATGTGCTGTTCCTTTTCTACTACGAATAAAACAGCCGCGGCTGCTGCAGCACTTCGAAGAGCAGCACCACTGCTTACTGCAGCGGTAGCCACAGTAGCCGCCGCTGCACCTGGCGCTACTCTGCTGCCACAAAAATTGCTGGGACAGCAGCTGTATAGAAGCTGCTGCAGCGGACACTGCTGTGACAAGTGCTGGTGCTGCCACAGCAAACTCTGTTGCAGCGAATGCCGCTGCCGCAGCCTCAACAGCAGCACGGTTGCTACTGCTTACGAGTCTGTCGAAGTGTCGCTGCTTTCGGATGTGTCCCTCTCGCTGTCCTCGACAGCATCAAAGCACGCCACATTCTCGCGCATGCGTTGTGTCCTTGTTCCTGCACGCCAACGCAAACCCTAAACCCCAAACGTTCTGCCGTCAATGGCTGCTATGATGGAGAGCGGCAGAGGTGGAACAGAGAGAACAGGAAACAGAAGAGGCAGGGGCTGGCAGCTGCGGGACGAAAAGCAAAGCAGCTCAAAGTCAGCTGAGATCTGCTTGTCAGAAAGAGGCAGATACTCAAGGCCAAACTACTTATTCTTTTTCTCCTTGGGACAGCGAAAGGGCATGCAAAGGTGAGGCAAGTATTCTAATGGGTGAGGAGCCAACCGAGCCAATTAAATTGAGCCGCAAACAGATAATGAGACACGGAAGAGGCGAACTGGTGGGGACGCATAAGCCCAAAGAGAGCCGCACAGGGGCCGGACAAGCCGGTGAAGAGCGCGAGGAGGCGACAAAAAAGTGGAAAAACGAAGCGGCCAATAGGAAGGGAGGGTTTAAGTCGATAGGCAGAGGGCACGCATCGTGAGAGGCATGGAGCCCCACTGAGAGCCGGCCCGGGAAGGCGTAGAGGGCAGGGCGAACGAAAAGAGAATTAAACGGCTAAAGCTATGGGCAGAGAGGTCCGCAGGAAGCGGAAAAATAGCGGTACAGGCGAACAGCTGCACAAAGCTGAATGGATGCAAAAGCCCCTTCAATACGGTTATGTTCTTGCGCTTAGGGCTCTTTCGCCGAGTACGGGAATACAACAATATTGAAGAGGCTTTTGCCCCCGAGGAACAGTCACACTCACCGTGGGTGGTCCACCTGCCGGCGCACTCGTCGTACTTCACCACAATGAACTCCTTCAAAGGATACGAGACCCTCCGCACGCAGCCCGAGACGCTCTGGAAGGCCCCGCGGAAAGCTCTGCCGAGGACCTGCAGCGGCAGCGAACACTCGGGCCCGCGAGCACATGAGCAGCGGCCGCTACGCCAGCAAGCCGGGGAATTCAGTCGCAATGGCCCTACTGAAATGAAAGACAAAACCAAATAAAGTAGAATCACTCAACAGCGGACATTCAACGTGCAGAAACAAGCATACGAGCGTGCAGCTAGCTGCCAGACACAGCAAAGGCCGGATGCGGGCCAATGAGACGAAAGTGACGCCAGAGGGCTGAAGTTTAATTCGGAGGCTTGCGACACGGCGGAAAGCCAACTCGCGCAGCGGAACTCTCGGGACGGCAGATAACTGCGCTGCGGCGGCCGCAGCAGCCGCATCGCAACACAGGACGGACCGCCAGCAGCAGCAGAAACATAAACAACGGCAATAACAGCAACAGCAGTAGACACAGCAAAGACCAACCGCCAGTCCGTCTAGCATGCGCTCCACTGTCTCTTGACAGGCCGTCGGCCGCGCGCCACCGCCTCCAGCATCGCTCATTGTCCCGTTGCTGCTGGTGCTGCTGCTGTTGCTGCTGCTGTTGCTGCTACTGCTGCCGTTACTCGCTGCCGGAGCTTACAAAGATGGTCGCTGGGCATCTGAAAACCACTGCGGAAGCAGCACAGCGGAACAGGTAAAGCGAAACTCATTAAGGCTGCCTTAATGTATCAACACCTTCGGAGTCGGTAAAAAGAATGACACACTCCTCGGCGACCGATGGTGCTGTGTCAATGGCTGCGGCAGTGGCTTGTTATGCGGCGAGGGCACACCACAGTTACTCCTCCCGCTGCTTATTTTGTGGATTGTGCAGTTACAGTCGGTTCCCTATGGGCGTAGAGCTACTTCTGCAGCTGATGCTGCTACGGGTGGCGCTTCTGCCGCTGCTCATGCGTGGCTTTCTCTCCGTTGTATCTGCCGCAGTTGCACACACGAGACTATTTCTAGTCCTTATGTTTTTTGCACTAATTGCATTTGCTGCGGATCCTATTTTGATTGTCCAATTACCTTTTCAGCGTGGAGCTCCGTTTGTGGCGAGTCGGCTGCTGGCCACGGAGATCTTCGCCTCTTGGCCTTTTGGTCAGCCCCAGGGCAGAAGTAAAGACGGCGAATTGGAGAAGACGAAAGATCAAATTGGCAGAACCAGAAAATATGTGCATGAAGTAAACAACACAGTGCGCTTGTGTGTCACCGCACAAGTCTCTCTCGACAGAGCCTCCCTGGTGGCTGCAGGGGGGTCGATCTGCCCTTTTTGTCGTCACTCCAAGGTCAAAAACATGAATTTGTTTGCAGTTGCAAAACTAGAACGGAGAACAACTGTTGCTGCAGCCAACAGCTACCAAAGGTGCTTTGGCGAGTGGTGCTGGAGTCTGCCTTGAGTAGTGGTGGCTGCGATTTACTACCGTGGCACCAAGTGCTTGTTCTCCCCCGGCTGCCGCTTTAGTCACGCAACAAAGAAAAGTAATTTAGAAGATAAGCCAATCAGAGGCATTGAAGCACTTTACATGGAGAATATAAGAGGGTTTCGCCCAGAGGCTGTGCCAGCCCCAACTCGACCACTGGAGTTAACAAACTGTCAACCTATGATGTGCACATCGCACAAAACCAGATACATGCTGAGTATGTAATTGAAGGGTTAAATAAACGATTAATGTTCCAGTCTCAAACATGTGTGAGGGCAGCTCAATCCACCTCTGCTTTGGACTTCATGCTGCTGGCTTGAAGGTTGGTCACCTGCAGCGTCCCTGGTGCTGGTGGCTGGCGTTTCGCGTCCAGTAGTGCACATGGGACAGCAGAACAGTCTCAACTGTGCTGCGGATATACTATGCTGCTCAGTTTCTGTGCCGTTGCTGCGTTGCTGAGGTCATGTGTTGCTGGTCTGTTGTCGAGGTAGTGTCCTGTTTCTGTTCTGCTGAGGTTATGTGCCGCTGACGCGCAGCGGTTTCCTAAGGAGCCATTCAACACAAACAAAAGTAGCTAAAGCCATGGCATAGGTGCGACGGGCAGCCAGCAGAAGCCAAACGGACAGCGATGTAGACTGGCCGTAACTGTTGGTCCCGCCTGCTGCTGCAGCTGCTAGTGTTCTGGATTCCCGTTGTCGCTTCTGGCGCTGCTGCTGCTGCCGCAGCTACCCCTGCCGTTACTGCCGCTACCCCTCTTTTTCCTATAATTCTGGGGCTGTTGCTGTTGCGGTTGCTGCTGTTTCTCCGGTTGCAGAGGCTTTTGCTATCGCTGCTGCTGGTGTTGTTCTCCCGCTGCTGCTCCTGCGTCTTCATAATCACTGCTCTGCTGGATGCTCCTTTCTACAGGTTGCTGCACAGATCTTGTACGCTGCCGTGTCACCGACAAATTTCGCTGCGTTGTATATGGAACAAGCTCACAGTTATCAGCCGCTCACTAGCGACGGCAGCGGCAGCAGGCCTCAGCACTTAGCCACGCCGTCAAGCCTCATCCGTTTTTGACTTGTTCCGTTAGCATTAATGTCCCCAAGGTCCTTGCAGGCATACTGCGCCACCTGTAAGAGCTTTGCTGCAGCGGACGCCCTGCTGCTGTGCGGTCTCGGCTAGCCTGGCCTCGCTGCTCCCTAATTTTTAGGCTATTTTGGCTTCTAGGTAAAACGTGCCTCAGTGCTGCGGGGGCAGGGCTGAGCAGCAGTCGTAAGGGTGTATGAGGCCAAGCTTGTCCTCTTCGGGATGCTTGAATGCCGCAGCGCTGCACAGCCAGCTGCAGACTCAGTAGATTCCTCAGCAGATTCCAGCTACGTTCTCGAATTTGTTACTCGCTGGACGTGCTGAGGCGCTGGTGGGCGCTATGAATGAATGGATATATTGGGAACGTTGCTGACGCATGTTTACTCCTCTGGCAAAAGAAGTTAATAGCATTTTGTGAAATCTTTCTGGTTGTTCATCCGCTTTCCCTCCTAGGTACTTTGAATGAAGGACCTCGTATGCATGGGAAGTGACTCGAGCTGAATTTAAATAGTGAGCTTTTTCGTTTCAAATTCAAGTCCATCAAACTGGCGATCAAGCATCGCCTGCTGCCTCTGTTCAAAAATTGCGCACTTGGCGGCTTCAAAAGCCAGAACAAACAAAAGCGCGCTAGTGAATAGCGGGCAGAAAAGTCTTTGTCCAGCTAGCTGCGGCTCTACAAGCGACCCAGCAAGCTAAAGCTCTCCGCGGCATTGGGCACTTCATCTAAAAATGACTTGCAAAAGAGGAAGCCTGCAGCCAAAGAAGCCCCACAAGGGACTGCGAAGCGGCTCGTTAGTCCTGCACTTAGCCAGCTTGCAGAGTTCCATTTTTCTGCTGCATTTATCGTTCTCATGGCCCTCGTGAGCAACTTTGGGAGTTTTCCCTGGGTTCGCCCTCATCACCCTCATATGCTGCGGCTCAGCAGAAGGGCCCTCTGTGTCTGTAGACATATCGATATGTTATGATGTGTGTATGTGTGCGATATGTACCCTTTTATACGCATCAGCACATAGCTGTAGCACTCGCCTCTTGTCCTTCGCTAAGATATCTGCCTGCACTTTGCAATAAGCGATTCTGTGGGGACGCAGTTGGTTCCTAGTGCCTGCCGCGCAGCAGCTCGTGAAGTTGAACTCCAGCAGGAGGCGGCCGCGGACGAAGAGGGCAGCAAATGGATTTAACGCAGATAGTGACCTCTGGAACATGGCATGTTATCATCGCAGTGAACTTCTCCTTTACGTATCAGTGTAATCAGCTTCATTGCAAATATGTCTCGGTAAATACTAAATTGTTTTCGCTCGAACGTGAGCATTTTCGTGTAAAAAGTAACTCATTCTGTTCGTGTATGAATTCAACGTGTTTCAGTGAGAATTCATTCCGCTACAAAGCCGTTTCGCCCTGCAACTGCCGCAAAGTCATTGTTGTTCAAAGGCTTGGAGGCGTTTAGCTGACAAGATAAGTGACTGCGACTCAAAGAAATAAGACAAAGTTATGCAGCAGCAAACTCTGTATTGACGAAGTTCTGCAGCACGAGGACCAGGCGACCTGCGGCCTCCACCATGCACTAGGGGAGGAAGCGAGCAGACTCAGGGCAAATAGAGAACGTAAAAGCTGGATGGAGGAAATAAAGTTTCCTTAGCAATAAAGTTTTCGAACTTGAGCCAAAAGCCACCTGCAGCCGCCGCAGAGGCAGCACCACCAGAAGCAATGGTTCGTATCGCCGGTTATGTCCCGCAAAAGAGACTAAAGTGGCCATTATGCCACTTGGATAATACCTTTAAACAGAGAGGATGGGCCAACCACGTGCATTCATGCAGAATGGCTTCTTGAAACGGAAACCGCAGCGCTACACCGGAACGCCACGTAGTTCCTCTCCTGAAGAGCAAGCGCGCTGAACACCTCCCTAGTTTGTCGCGAATCCTATGCCTAAATTTCGCGCGAGAGCTGCTACAATTTTTGGGGAGCAAATGAATAATTCAGAAGGGGCAAAATGTGGAAGAAACAGGAGCACCTCTGTGTTGCAGGTAGGGGCCTCTGGGTGACCGCCAGCCCCCACCCCAGAACCACCAAGTACAGCATCGCATCTGCCTCCAAAAAACCTAGGGGCTTCATTTAAAGCAAATAATTAGTTGAAATACATTAAAGACTTAAAATAGCCTGGGTAAAGTAAACGGAGAAGTGCGCAGGAAACACGGGTGAGGGCCTCCGCAGCAGGTAGGCTCACAGACATTTTGCTGCGGCCTCCCCACTGGCTTTGCTTTTTGCGTTTATGGCATTCTGGCTAAAGAGGGGCAAGTTGTAAGAAAAGGTATTTCAATAAATTCGGAAACTTTAAAAATAAAACAAAACCGGCAAAACAGCCCCCTAATGCTGCAGAGGTGGGCTGGTGGTTCGACCACGAGAACCACAGCGGCCTAGCTGCTGCTGCTGCAGCAGCCGCAGCCGCAGCCGCAGCAGGAGCCGCTGCAGGTTAAGGTGGTTGATCTATAGCCCACTTTGTTTAAATCAAACCAAAGGCAGAATTTGGCGGAAATTCGCAGCAGATGCCCCAGGCGCCCCGGCTGGAGCGACGGCCGAAAGCATTTCAATGGCCTCTCCATTTTCGTTTCTTCCTTCGAATTTTCACCGTTTGTTATTTTCCTCCGTTTAATTCTATTAACTAGAAAATCTGTTTATTTTGTCACTCCCCTCGCAACGTCGAGGGTCACCCTAGCGGACGCCCAAGGGCTTGGCAGACCGCAACACGCAAGCCAAGGGCCACCATGTCACCTGAGATCCCCGTAGGCTCTTTGGGGTTTCTGAAGGAACTTAGGGCTCTATCTGCTTCTCTGTAAGACAAACGTAAGGCCTCACGTTCACCGGCGGCCCTTGCTTTCCACCCCGTCATACTCTCCCAAGGGGCCCAAGAGGACCGTTGTTGCTTTGGGGCCGGCCACACGCACTTGTACCCCTGTGGTGGTCCAGTAGTTTGGTGCCCAGTGGTTTGACAGTATCTGAAGGTCTCCCCGACAGAGCCTGGACCCAAGTTTCACCTGCGGGGGACCCAGCCCTCCGGGCCAAATGTATGAGGAAAGGGGCCCGCCCAAGGGCTCCCAAAGTGGCGAGAGGCTATCCACGGACGCCGCGCTCCCTAGGCTTACTCGCCTGGTTGCAAGGCAAAGTGCCAAAATAACGGATAAAATAAACAAAGCTCCTACAGAAGGTGCTCGGCCTGGGGCGGCTGCTTCTGCTGCTGTTGCTGCAGCTGTGGTCTCCCCGGCGCAGCCGCTGCAGCCCTTCAGCTCCTCTGCAGCTGCAGTGACCAGTGGGCACTGTGGCTTTGCAAGAAAGGTTTCTCCTTTTGAGGGGCCCTTCCTTGGGGCCCCCCCGCCGTTCGCCCCCCCTCCACCGCCGCCCCCGCCCCCGCCCCCGCCCCCAGCAGAGCTGCTGGCTGCTGCTCAGATCAGCACGCTCTATATGCCGCAGAGTTCCTTTAAAAGGGACTCCACAGAAGCCGCTAGGGGGCCCTCAGGGGCCCTCATGGGGGTAGCGGGGGCCCCTGTTAGCCTCCACTCTCAGGCGCTTGACCGAGATGCACCAGCGTATCCTTCTCTTCCAGCCACTCTCCTCGGGCCCAGTGCCCCGATGAAGCAGCAGCAGCCGATTCTGCTGCAGAAGCAGCGGCAGTACGACAAAGGTTCAGCGCCAGGTGTTGCTGCTGCTGCCCAGAGTGACCCTGATTTCGCAGCTGCCGAACAGCGACACGGGAGCAGCAGCACCTTAAAGAGCTTGCGACGGCCTACGGGTTTAAAGCAGCAGCAAGAGCCGCAGCCACTGCAGCAACAGCACCAGCAGCGCCGGCAGCAACAGCATCAGCAGCAAAACGCTGTTTCCAGCGAGCCAACTACTGCAGACGCTGGCCCTCTATTTGCAGCGCCAGCTGTGGCTGTAGAGCCTCAGTTACCCTTTGAGAAACAGCAGCAGGAGCAGTTGCACCAGAGGCGGCAGCAGCGGCAAACGCGGCTTAAGGGGCCCCTAGACGCTCCTCCTCAACGTGCGAGGCCCCTAATAGAGGCCCCCTCACTCCCTTTGGATTCCAGAGGCATACAAGTGCAGCAGCAGCAACAGCAAGAACAGCAGCAGTGGGGGCAGGCTGCGGCTAGAGTGGAGACAAAAAGCAACACTCCTAGAAGCAGCATAAGACACCCAGTGGAGCCGGGCGTCGCTCAGCAGCAGCAACCACACCAAAGACAGAGGCAGCAGCAGCAACAGGAGCAGTGCCAGGAGCAAGGGGAGGAGCAGCTTCAACAGAAGCCTCAGCAGCAGCAGCAGCAGCGGCTGCCAGCAGTCTCTGCTGTAAGGAACTGTGGCACCCCTTCCTTGATGCGGCGCTACAGCAGCACGGCAACGGATACGGACAAGGGGGACCCCAGCAGCAAAGATATCCCCAGCAGCAGGGAAGCTGTCTGCAGCAAAGAAGCCTTCAGCAGCATAGCGCAGCATAGCTTGCCCCTGGGCAGCAGCAGCTCCAGGAGATGCAGTGGCAGTGGTAGGAGTAGCAGCAGCCGTCTGAAGGAGCAGCAGCAGCAGCAGGCGCATCAGCAGCAGCAGCAGGCGCATCAGCAGCAACAGCAGGCTCATGAGCAGGAGCAAAAGCAGCGCAAACCCGCAAAGCAGCAGCTGCAGCAGCAGGAGAGTCTCTTTGGAGCAGTTGGGGCGGCGTTAGGGCGAGTAGTTGAGCGCCTGATTAACACAGGAGAAGCTCAGGGGCCCCAGGGGCACCCCCAGGCTGGGCTGGGAGGCCCCCGCGCGTTGTCGAGGAGCACTTTGCTTCAGGACACAGACAGTGACACCGGGATCAACAACTCGGGAAAGACTGCAGCGCAGCAAACGAACGAAAAGAAGCAACCGGGAGGCCTTCAGAGGCTAAGAGGCCGCGTGCAAAGAAACGCAAAGGCTGCAGTCCAAAGGCACCCCAACGGAGTCAGCAGCAGCAGAAGCTCTGAAGACAGGAGAGCCAGCCAAAGTGCGCAGCACGGCTACGCCAGAAGCAGCAGCAGCGACTGCAGCAGTAGGAGAAGCAGCAGCAGCAACGATGCAGCAAAGCTTATGCAGTATCTGCAGCAGCTGGAGGAGGAAGAGAGGGAGCTGCAGCAGCGCGAGAGGCGCAAGAAGCAGCAGCAGCAGCAGAAGCTGCGCAAGCACAGCCAGTGCAGAGCAGGCCGGCGCACAAGCAACAGCAGCAGCGGCAACGGCAAAGGCAGCAAAGCAAAGGAGGAGGCAGCTGCCCCTGGCGCTGCTGCTGTTGTTCTCTCTAACCTCGGAGAGACTGCGAGAGCCCTACTGCAGGTTGCTGCTGCTGCCCCTGCTGCAGCAGCTGCTGCCGCTGCTGCAGCGGTAGAAGCCGCATCAGGAGACGGCGACGAGGAGGGGACGACGCTGCTGCCTGTGCATGACGGGTCTGCTGCTGCTGCAGTCGGCGCTTTTGCAGTTCCCGGAGCGGCTGCGCGTGTGCTGCCGCCGCGAGACGCCGCTGCTGCAGCTGCGGCAGCAAAAGGGGACGCCGTAGCAGCAGGAGACGCTGGAGCAGAAAGCGCCGCGACTGCTCAAGCCCCAGACGGTGCCGTTCCCGCGGCAGGAACTGCTGCTGCTGCACCTGCTGCAAGCAACAAAACGCAGCTAGAGACCTTCAGGCACTGGAGACCCTTCGGCCAGCTGTGGGGCGCCATGTTAGCAGAGGACTGCTGCGTGGAAGTAGTGCAGACTCTGACAGCTCTCTACACTGCGTTCGCTTTAAGCTGCCCCCGGTAAGCTGCGAGCAGCAATGGCTGCTGCTGTCGCTGCTGTTGGAGCTGCTGCCTGCCGTGCTTCTGCAGCTGCTGCTTCTGGACGTCTATTCGAGAAATCTTCTGTAGTCAGCGCGCTCTCCTCTGTGTTTTTCGAAGCATCATCTCCTGCCTTGCCGCCGCTGCTGCTGCTGCCCTTTGCTAGTGCGAGTTGCTGTTGCTGCTACTGCTCTGTCTCCCCGTTGCTGGTGCGAGTTGCTGCTGGTGTAAAGCAGTAGCATTCGTTCGCCGCGTTAATTTGTTTTACGCAGAGACGGAATGACCCGGGAGGAATTCCTCGCCTTATTTAGGGCCTACCCGAACTGCCTAGCGCAAGTAGAGCACCAGCACTTCTTATTTGACGTGAGCTGCCGTTGCTGCTGGTGCTGCGGGGCGGCATTGGCAATGCCGCGGCGTTGATGGCGAGGGTCTGGACAGCTGTTGCTTCTTGGACAGTTACATGTGCCGCCGTAGCCGCTGGAATGGCTGCTGTTTGTTATTGTTCTTGCTGTTTTCTCGATGCTGCGTTTGCTGCTGTCTCTGCCTTTCCTGTACCCGCTGCTGCACCAGCATCTGCTGTTGCTGCTACTGTACCGCATTTTGCTGCTGCTCTTGCATGAGCCAGCCCCACTCCTCCCGTTGCCTGCGCCTGTTTGCTGCTGCTTCGCTTCAGGCTATCGACAGGAAGCAGAAAGGCAAAATCCCCCTGAGAGACTTCCGCTGGGGCGTCTTCTGCTGCTGCCCTAATGCCGTTCAAGATATCAACAGAGCGAGAGGTGCTCTAACTGTTTCGTATTTGTCTTCCTAGATGCCTCTGGCAGCAGCTTGGTGCTCCCATTTGTCTTCGAAACGCTTTGTTTCGACTCTTTTACGTCCTCACTGCTGCTGTTGCTGTTGTTGTTGTTGCTGCTGCAGGCCGTTTGCGTCTGCAGCTGCTGTACCGGGCGTACGACGTCGACGGAGATGGCCTATTGAATAAACAAGAACTAAACTGTCTGCTTTGCCATCTGCACTCTGTTTCCGCTCACCCAACAGACAGAGCTCTTTCGCAGCAACAAATACAGGCAGCAGCAGCAGTAAGGATGCTGCTGCTGCGCTGCAGGTGTTCTGTTGCTGCTGGGGCTGTGTGCTACAAATAGTGGCTAGTAGTGCTGCTGCAGCTACTGCTGCAGCTTTTGCTGCTGCTGCTGCTGCTGCTGGCCTTGCAGCGCTGCTGTATATCGTCTCTACTGCTGCTGCATATGCTGCTGCTGAACCTTCAGCCACGCTTTTGCTGCACTTGTTTCCTCACTTTTGCCGCTCCTTCAGCCGCATGTCATTTCACTGGGGATAAAGCCTCTGTTTTATATGTTGCTGCTGGTGCTGCTGCTGGGCTGCTGTGCGGGTAGGCTGAGGCGGAGGAACTGCTGCAGCGCCACGGGGGCCACTTTGGCTACAGCGCGTTCTTTGAGTCCGTCAGGGACAAAGTGCTAAATGCTACTCACAGGCTCATGCGGTTCAAGAC